>NC_057809.1:322285153-322368996 GCF_018294505.1 Triticum aestivum | reverse complement strand
GGCGCGGGGCGGCACGGTGGCAGGCGGCGGCGGGCGCAGGCGGCGGCGGGACCGCGTGGCGGTGCGGCTTGGGGGCTGGGGCGGCTAGGGTTTCCCCGGGGCTGGGCCTCGGCTTATAAAGGCCCCCTCGGGCCGGAGTCCTAGTCAGACACGGCCCGTAGGTCGGTTCGTTTTTTTTTAAATTATTCCACTCAGAAGAAAAATAAAAAGAAATACTAAACGGACTCCAAAAATTCCGAAATAAATTTTCGCGGGTTTCTAAAATCAAGCCGCACAAGGTGAACATTTATTTGGGGCCTAAATGCAATTTTGAAAAATGCACATTTTTCCTAAATTCAAATAAAACACCGAAAAATTCCGAAATAAAATCTTATTTGATTTTATTATTAAATCCTCAATATTTCTTTATTTTGGGAAAGTCATTTTATTCCCTCTCTCATATTTTTGTAATAGAAATAATTGATGATAAAATATATAAATTCAAATGATCCTATTCTCAAAATTTGAGAGAACTCAAATATGAAAATAAGGAAATCCCCAACTCTCTCCGTGAGTCATTGAGTTGCGTAGAATTTCTAGGATCAACCAAATGCAAAAATAAAATATGGTATGCATTGATGATCTAATGTATAACATTCCAAATTGAAAATTTGGGATGTTACAACTAATAAGTAATTTATCTAGCCTCTATTTTGGTGGTGTTTTTTGTGTTTAATTAGTGTTTGTGCCAAGTAGAACCGTTGGGAAGACTTGGGGAAAGTCTTGTTGAACTTGCTGTAAAAAACTGAAACTTTAGAGCTCACGAGAAATACTTCCATTTTTATTTGGAAAGTGATATTTAGTTAATTATTTTTGCATATGATTAATAGATAAATTCCTCACATCTGGAAATTTATTTTAGAATTTATGGGGCTCCAGATCATGCGCTAGGTACAGATTGCTACATACTGTTCTGTTTTTGACAGATTCTGTTTTTCGTTTGTTGTTTGCTTATTTTGATGAATCTATGGCTAGTAAAATAATTTATAAACCATAGAGAAGTTGGAATACAGTAGATATAACACCAATATAAATAAAGAATGAGTTCATTATAGTACCTTGAAGTGGTCTTTTGTTTTCTTTCGCTAACGGAGCTCACGAGATTTTCTACTTTAAGTTTTGTGTTGTGAAGTTTTCATGTTTTGGGTAAAGATTTGATGGATTATGGAACAAGGAGTGGCAAGAGCCTAAGCTTGGGGATTCCCATGGCACCCCCAAGATAATCGAAGGACACCTAAAAGCCAAAGCTTGGGGATGCCCCGGAAGGCATCCCCTCTTTTGTCTACTTCTATTGGTAACTTTACTTGGAGCTATATTTTTATTCGCCACATGATATGTGTTTTGCTTGGAGCGTCTTGTATGATTTGAGTTTTTTCTTATTAGTTTACCACAATAATCCTTGCTGTACACACCATTTGAGAGAGCCATACATGATTTGGAATTTGTTAGAATACTCTATGTGCTTCGCTTATATCTTTTGAGTCATATAATTTTGCTCTAGTACTTCACTTATATCTTCTAGAGGACAGTGGTGGATTTGTTTTATAGAAACTATTGATCTCTCATGCTTCACTTAGATTATTTTGACAGTTTTAAATAGCATGGTAATTTGCTTAAAATCCTAATATGCTTGGTATACAAGATTAATAATAAAACTTTCTTATGAGTGTATTGAATACTATGATAAGTTTGATGCTTGATAATTATTTTGAGACATGGAGATGGTGATATTAAAGTTGTGCTAGTTGAGTAGTTGTGAATTTGAGAAACACTTGTGTTAAAGTTTGTGATTCCTGTAGCATGCACGTATGGTGAACTGTTATGTGATGAAGTCGGAGCATGATTTATTTATATATTGTCTTCCTTATGAGTGGCGGTCGGGGACGAGCGATGGTCTTTTCCTACCAATCTATCCCCCTAGGAGCATGCGCGTAATACTATGCTTTGATAACTTGTAGATTTTTGCAATAAGTATATGAGTTCTTTATGACTAATGTTAAGTCCATGGATTATACGCACTCTCACCCTTCCACCTTTGCTAGCCTCTCTAATACCGCACACCTTTTCGCCGGTACCATACACCCACCATATACCTTCCTCAAAACAGCCACCATACCTACCTATTATGGCACTTCCATAGCCATTCCGAGATATATTGCCATGCAACTTTCCACCATTCCGTTTATTATGACACACTCCATCATTGTCATATTGCTTAGCATGATCATGTAGTCGACATCGTATTTGTGGCAAAGCCACCATTCATAATTCTTTCATACATGTCACTCACGAGTCATTGCATATCCCGGTACACCGCCGAAGGCATTCTATAGAGTCATACTTTGTTCTAAGTATCAAGTTGTAATTGTTGAGTTGTAAGAAAAATAAAAGTGTGATGATCATCATTATTAGAGCATTGTCCCAGTGAGGAAAAGGGTGATGGAGACTATGATTCCCCCACAAGTCGGGCTGAGACTCCGAACGAAAAAAAGAGAAAAGAGGCCATAAAAAAGAGATAAGGCCCAAAAAATGAGAGAAAAGGAGAGAAGGGACAATGCTACTATCCTTTTACCACACTTGTGCTTCAAAGTAGAACCATGATCTTCATAGTAGAGAGTCTCATGTTATCACTTTCATATACTATTGGGAATTTGGCTTGTATATTCCAATGATGGGCTTCCTCAAAATGCCCTAAGTCTTCACGAGCAAGCAAGTTGGACGCACACCCACTTTGCTTCTTTTTGAGCTCTCATATACTTATATATCTAGTGCATCCGTTGCATGGCAATCCCTATTCACTCACATTGATATCTATTGATCGGCATCTCCATAGCCCGTTGATATGCCTAGTTGTTGTGAGACTATCTTCTCCCTTTTTGTCTTCTCCACAACCACCATTCAATTCCACCTATAGTGTTATATCCATGGCTCACACTCATGTATTGCATGAAAATTGAAAAAGTTTTGAGAATGTCAAAAGTATGAAACAATTTCTTGGCTTGTCATCGGGGTTGTGCATGATTTAACTATTTTGTGTGGTGAAAATAGAGCATAGCCAGACTATATGATTTTTTAGGGATAACTTTCTTTAGCCATGTTATTTTGAGAAGACATAATTGCTTTGTTAGTATGCTTGAAGTATTATTATTTTTATGTCAATATGAACTTTTGTCTTGAATCTTTCGGATCTGAATATTCATACCACAATTAAGAAGAATTACATTAAAATTATGCCAAGTAGCACTCCGCATCAAAAATTCTGTTTTTATCATTTACCTACTCGAGGACGAGCAGGAATTAAGATTGGGGATGCTTGATACGTCTCCAACGTATCTATAATTTTTTATTGCTCCATGCTATATTATCTACTGTTTTGGACATTATTTGGCTTTATTATCCACTTTTATATTATTTTCGGGACTAACCTATTAACCGGAGGCCCAGCCCAAAATTGTTGTTTTTTTGCCTGTTTTAGGGTTTCGAAGAAAAGGAATATCAAACGGAGTCCAAACGGAATGAAACCTTCGGGAACGTGATTTTCTCAACGAATAAGACCCAGGAGACTTGGACCCTACGTCAAGGCACAAGAGAGGAGGCCACGAGGTAGGGGGGCGCGCCCGCCTACCCCAGGCGCGCCCTCCACCCTCGTGGGCCCCCTGTTGCTCCACCGACATACTCCTACCTCCTATATATATCCACGTACCCCAAACGATCAGATACGGAGCCAAAACCCTAATTCCACCGCCGTAACTTTCTGTATCCACGAGATCCCATCTTGGGGCCTGTTCCAGAGCTCCGCCGGAGGTGGCATCGATCACGGAGGGCTTCTACATCAACACAATAGCCTCTCCGATGAAGTGTGAGTAGTTTACCTCAGACCTACGGGTCCATAGTTAGTAGCTAGATGGCTTCTTCTCTCTTTTTGGATCTCAATACAATGTTCTCCCCCTCTCCTGTGGAGAACTATTCGATGTAATCTTCTTTTTGCGGTGTGTTTGTTGAGACCGATGAATTGTGGGTTTACGATCAAGTCTATCTATGAATAATATTTGAATCTTCTATGAATTCTTTTATGTATGATTGGTTATCTTTGCAAGTCTCTTCCAATTATCACTTTGGTTTGGCCTACTAGATTGATCTTTCTTGCAATGGGAGAAGTGCTTATCTTTGGGTTCAATCTTGCGGTGTCTTTTCCCAGTGACAGTACGGGCAGCAAGGCACGTATTGTATTGTTGCCATCGAGGATAACAAGATGGGGTTTTCTTCATATTGCATGAGTCTATCCCTCTACATCATGTCATCTTGCTTAAGGAGTTACTCTGTTTTTAACTTAATACTCTAGATGCATGCTGGATAGCGGTCGATGAGTGGAGTAATAGTAGTAGATGCACGCAGGAGTCGGTCTACTTGTCTCGAACGTGATGCCTATATACATGATCATACCTAGATATTCTCATAACTATGCTCAATTCTGTCAATTGCTCAACAGTAATTTGTTCACCCACCGTAGAATACTTATGCTCTCGAGAGAAGCCACTAGTGAAACCTATGGCCCCCGGGTCTATCTTTATCATATTAATCTCCTACTACTTAGTTATTTCCTTTGCTATTTCCTTTGCCTTTATTTTACTTTGCATCTTTATCACAAAAATACAAAAAATATTATCTTTATCATATCTATCAGATCTCACTCTCGTAAGTGGCCTTATAGGGATTGACAACCCCTATTTGCGTTGATTGCGAGGATTTATTTGTTTTGTGCAGGTACAAGGGACTCACGCGTAGCCTCCTACTGGATTGATACCTTGGTTCTCAAAAACTGAGGGAAATACTTATGCTACTTTGCTGCATCATCCCTTCCTCTTCGAGGAAAACCAACGTAGTGCTCAAGAGGTAGCAAGAAGGATTTCTGGCGCCGTTGCCGGGAAGGTCTACGCAAAAGTCAACATACCAAGTACCCATCACATACCCTTATCTCCCGCATTACATTATTTTCCATTTGCCTCTCGTTTTCCTCTCCCCCACTTCACCCTTGCTGTTTTATTTGCCCTCTCTCTCTCTCTATCCTCCCTCTCTTTCTTTATTTGCCTCTTTTTGCCCGCTTGCTTTTTGTTTGCTTGTGTGTTAGTTTGTTTACTTGTCACGATGGCTCAAGATAATACTAAATTGTGTGACTTCACCAATACCAACAACAATGATTTTATTAGCACTCCGATTGCTCCTCTTCCCGATGATGAATCTTGTGAAATTAATACTGCATTGCTGAATCTTGTCATGAAAGATTCGTTTTCCGGCCTTCCTAGTGAAGATGCCGCTACCCATCTAAATAGCTTCGTTGATTTGTGTGACATGCAAAAGAACAAAGATGTGGATAATGATATTGTTAAATTGAAGCTATTTCCTTTTTCGCTTAGAGATCGTGCTAAAGCTTTAATTTCGTCTTTGCCTAAAAATAGTATTGATTCATGGAATAAGTGCAAAGATGGTTTTATCTCTAAGTATTTTCCTCCTGTTAAGATCATCTCTCTTAGAAACGATATTATGAACTTTAAGCAACTTGATCATGAACATGTTGCAAGCTTGGGAGAGAACGAAATTAATGATATGTAATTGCCCTACTCATGTTTTAAATTTGTGGATGATTGTTCAAAATTTTTATGCCGGATTGAATTTCATTTCTAGAAATCTTTTAGATTCCACCGCGGGAGGCACTTTTATGGAAATCACTTTAGGAGAAGCTACTAAACTCCTAGATAATATTATGGTTAATTATTCTCAATGGCATTGATGGACTCCTGGATTAGGGGGTCTCCGGACAGCCGGACTATATCCTTTGGCCGGACTGTTGGACTATGAAGATACAAGATTGAAGACTTCGTCCCGTGTCCAGATGGGACTCTACTTGGCGTGGAAGGCAAGCTAGGCAATACGGATATGTATATCTCCTCCTTTGTAACCGACCTTGTGTAACCCTAGCCCCCTCCGATGTCTATATAAAACGGAGGGTTTTAGTCCGTAGGACAACATACAATCATACCATAGGCTAGCGTTTTGGGTTTAGCCTCTCCGATCTCGTGGTAGATCAACTCTTGTACTACTCATATTATCAAGAATAATCAAGAAGGACGTAGGGTTTTACCTCCATCAAGAGGGCCCGAACCTGGGTAAAACTTCATGTCCCCTGCCTCCTGTTACCATCCGCCTTAGACGCACAGTTTGGGACCCCCTACCCGAGATCCGCTGGTTTTGGCACCGACATTGGTGCTTTCATTGAGAGTTCCTCTGTGTCGTCGCCGTTAGGCTTCATGGCTCCTACGATCATTGATAGCGATGCAGTCCAGGGTGAGACTTTTCTCCCCGGACAGATCTTTGTATTCGGCGGCTCCACACTACGGGCCAACTCGCTTGGCCATCTGGAGCAGACCGAGAGTTACGCCCCTGGCCATCAGGTCAGGTTTGGAAGCTTGAGCTACCCGGCAGATATCCGCGGAGACTTGATCTTCGACGGATTCAAGCCCCTGCCTAGTGCGCCGCACGGTCACGATGAGCATGATTTAGCTCTGCCATCGGACAGTGTCCAGGAGATCGCGCCGGCAACCGCTCCGACCCTCAATTCGGAGCCAGCTGCGCCATCCATGGGCGGGTGGATAGACCCCGCCACGGAGGTTGTATCCTCAGTGGAGATCGAGCCGAATATCGACCTTACCCTTCACGAGAGCCGTGATGCCACACTGCCGGATCCTTCCCCGGCCACGGACTCCAACCCGCCTGTGCCCGTGCCTATCGAAACCGATTGGGCGCCAATCATGGAGTTTACTTCCGCGGATATCTTTCAGTACTCGCCCTTCAGCGACATACTAAACTCATTAAGGTCTCTCTCCTTGTCAGGAGAGTCCTGGCCGAACTATGTCCAGCAGGATTGGGGTGCGGATGACGAAGAAATTTGCCGCCCACCGACCACCCACTTAGTAGCCACTGTCGACGATTGGACCGACATGCTCTTCCTCGACTCCGAAGACATTGACGGTATGGACGACGATGCAGGAGACGAACAGGAACCACTGCCCACAGGGCATTGGACGCCCACCTAATCATATGATGTATACATGGTGGACACACCCAAAGAAAACGACGACAAGCAACGGAAGGACGCAACGAAGGGTTGTTCCCTCAAGAAGCAGTCAAAGCGGCGACGTAAGCACCACCCCAAATCCCGCCTCGCCAGAAACATCGGTCACATTGACCCAGCGATAGAGCAGGGTGAACCATTGCCCGACCAGGGCAACATGGAGAATCAAACCGAACAACCCGACTCCGTCGAAGATAACAGTCCGGACGATATCACACCAGACAGGCGCCCGGAGCAACAGAATGCCCATCAAAGGCTTGTTGCCACTGCGAGGAGTCTGAAAAAGCAAAAGCAAAGGCTCAAGGCTGCACAAGACACACTCAGAATCAGATGGAGTGAAGCACTCAAAACTGCAGCGAAGTACGACGGTAATCGCCACACCAAGAGCTACCTGAAGCGAAAGTTGCTACCTGAATTCGACGAGGCGACCTTAGATCCCCCACAATTAGAAAATAAAACAGCCATCCGGTTGGATAGACGACCTCACGGCCAATATAGAGCGGCAAACGACGCCGCACATAAACCAGTACACGGTCCACGTGAGGGCTCGCATCAAAAGGACGGCGCAACCAGATCCATATACGGGCCACGCAAGCGCACTCCAGTATGCAATACAACACAACAAACATCCGAACACCACGGTACACCCAAATACAGGGGTGCCGCACACCCCCTATGTTTCACCAATGAGGTGTTGGACCATGAATTCCCAGAGGGATTCAAACCCGTAAACATAGAGGCGTACGACGGAACAATAGACCCTGGGGTCTGGATTGAGGACTATATCCTCCATATCCACATGGCTCGAGGAGATGATCACCATGCCATCAAGTACTTACCCCTCAAGCTCAAAGGGCCAGCTCGACACTGGCTTAAAAGCCTCCCCGAAAACTCCATTGGAAGCCAGGAAGAGCTCGAAGACGCCTTTTGGGCAAATTTTCAAGGGACTTATGTCCGACCACCGGATGCAGACGATTTAAGTCATATAACTCAACAGCCCGGAGAGTCAACCCGAAAGCTTTGGAACAGGTTCCTCATTAAGAAGAACCAAATAGTAGACTGTCTAGACGCTGAAGCCTTAGCAGCTTTCAAGCACAGCGTTTGAGACGAATGGCTCGCCAGACACCTCGGCCAAGAAAAGCCGAGAACAATGGCAGCACTAGCAAGCCTCATGACCCGCTTTTGCGCGGGCGAGGACAGCTGGTTAGCCCGATGCAGCACCAGCAACCCAAGTACATCCGAAGTCAGGGACAGAAACGAGAAATCACGACACATCAAAAAAAGCGCTGGAATAAAGAAGACAGCCCGAAGAGCATGGCGGTAAACGCAGGATTCATAAGCTCTCGGCCAGGTCAACAAAAGTCGCCCCCAAAGGCAACAGAGACAAACTATCCAGCCTAAAGAAGATTCTGGACCAAATATGTTAGATCCATAGTACCCCGACAAACCTGCAAAATCATACCCATAGAGAATGTTGGGTCTTCAAGCAGTCCGGCAAGCTCAACGCTGAACATAAGGGGCAGGATACACCAAGCGAAGACGAGGACGAGCCTCGCAAGCAAAGCACCAGGGAACAGACGAAATCCCACCAGAAGTCAAGATAGTCAACGTGTTATACGTGATAAAGGGGGAAAACAAAGCGGCACTCCCAGAGACACATTCCCCAGGGCCTATCACCGCGGAGTCCTACCACGGGTCGTCCCAACCAATCACTTTTGACCATCAGGATTACTCAGCAAGTGTCTAGCGTGCAGGATGGGCTGCCTTGGTATTAGACCCAATAATTGACGGATACCACTTCACACGAGTCCTGATGGACGGCGGCAGCAGTTTAAACCTGATATATCAGGACACAGTCCGCAAAATGGGGATAGACCCAACAAAAATTAGCCATAGCAACACTACCTTTAAAGGAGTAACGCCAGGCCCAGAAGCCCATTGCACGGGCTCCCTGCTACTAGAGGTTATATTCGGCTTCCCCGATAACTTCCATAGTGAAAAATTAACCTTCCACATTGTTCCGTTCCAAAGCGGCTATCAAGCACTACTCGGACGCGAAGCTTTCGCTCACTTTAACGCAATACCGCATTACGCATCCCTCATGCTTAAGATGCCCGGTCCACGCGGCATCATTACAGTAAATGGAAATATTGAGCGCTCCTTGCGCACGGAAGACCGTGCGGCTGCCTCGGCAGCCACACACTAAACGGCCTCACTAACTAAAGCACCTGACAGGTCATTAAGACCACGGACACGGTTGGACGAGTCCGGCGCAGTTATATGTAATTGATACAGGTTTGATGGGTATACCCCTATTACAATACAAGGGGCTCAACGTGCGCAAACATGTGGCAATTAGGCTCACCTTTACTCACCTCGAACTGTACATATTTTCTTTAGTACAACCTACCTTTTTGCACGACAACTAAAGTTCCTCTCTTTTACAGATGACCATCGCGCTACGCCCGTCCAGGATACGGCACAACAGAGACACAGGCACAGACGTGCAGCAGGGACCCGTTCCAAGGATTCTTTTTATATTAAGACCCTGCGTAAACCTTTTTTGTTGTCTCTTGTTGATACACATCCCTCGGATTCTCTTGACAATTGAGAAGGATGCTGAAGTATTGGCATGTGGCCACGTCAGAATATTGCACATACCTGGACACCAGGGGCTTATTACAAAGGGCACTGTTTAGGCCCGGTCTACACCATAAAGACCGAATACCTTAGGGAGTGTTCGGCGTCGCGAGTTAGGCCTTATATGCATCAGCTCCGAATCATGTCTTTGGTCAAATTTTGGGTTTGCCTGGCTCCTTTGTTTTGCTGCCTTACGTTCCGCTCTATTGGCTAAGGCGGCACCAGGAGAACTACTGCGATTGTGCCCTCGTTCATTCGGACGAGCACCTCAGTAGAGAAAGCCGAAAACTGACTATCACGATATAGTGTGAGACTGGTCAACCACTCGATGACCTACTAGAAACTTCGGGATTCCTCTGCCTTAACGAAGGGCCGTTTCCCGGCCAGGCATGTATGCACCCCGAATTCGGATGAGTGCGGAGCCACCAGGGGCTATATAGTAGCCCCACTATCAAACTCCTCTGGCTAAGTGAAAGTGTTAAAGCATTATAGTCCGGTTGCCTAGTTCGTTGCGCTATCACCTCCTTAATGGACCAAGACGTTGGATCAAGTGTGAACATGCGTCTTCTGCGAGCACCCCCGCATTATATGCGTGGGGCCTGAAGCCGACGACTGCAATCTTTCAGGTTATATACATATATACATAAACAGCCGCACAGGAGGCATCATAATACTTTCAGGCAAAAGTATAAATAAAGCCTTGTTATATTTAATAAAACATTGTTTTTACAATGGGAATACATGTCACTCAAATATAATATTCTTCGAGCACTGGGCCTCTATCGAATGAGCGCCTTCAAGAACTTCTTCAAAATAGTGCTCGGTAGCCACTCGGCCTATGGCCGAACCCTGCGCCGCAACAATGGTGGCATCCATCTCCACCCAGTATGTTTTGACACGGGCAAGGGCCATCCACGAGCCTTCTATGCACGCCGACCTCTTCATCGCATTGATGCACGGCACCGCATCAAGGAACTGCTGCACCAAACTAAAATAGTTGTTCGGCTTTGGCCTTTCCAGCCATAGATGATCCACAACAGACCTCATGGCGAGCCCGGACAGTCTATTCAGTTCGTCCCATTCGGCAAGACGATCAGTCAATGGAAGCGGACGTTCTGGAACATTAAATTGTGACCAGAACAGCTTGTCCACTTCACGATCTGTTTGATCTCGGAAGTATTCGGCCGCGTCGACAACACTCGCCGCCAAGTCCAGATATGCGTCCGCCGAACTCCACAGCCGGTCCAGAGGGGCATACTGAGGATCTCCAAACTTCCTCCGCAACATGAAGGGTTTCCCAGCCGCGATGTCCCCGGCTTGACGCAGCTCCTCCTTCTTCGCTCTCATCACAGAGCGGGTGTCTTTGGTCGCTATCGTGGCCTTCTCCAGGTCCATCGCCTTGGCCCGGTTTTCTTCTTCAAGAAGCTGGCAACGGTCGGCAGTGTCTTTTAACTTTACAGCCATCTTGGCCATTTTCTCTTTGCTCTCGCAATGCGCGACCTTTTCAGCTCTCAACTCTTCGGCCGCCTTTAAAGTAGCCGCATTGCTACTTCTTGCTTGCTCCTTGGCTCGGGCAAGCTCCGCCCGAAGGGTCTCCACGCTGGCCGCTCCATCTGCAGTCACAACATGTTAAAGATACTGCCATCATGCTGCTCTTATTATGTGACGATCACCAAAAAGGCCACTCACCCTATGCCTCATCAAGCCGCTCGTTGACAAGCGCGATGTGGGCATCTGCCGCATCCAGCTGCCGCTTTATTTCGGCATACCCAATAGTCCGGCTAGCCACCGTAACCTCCATCACCTGCACATAAAGGCAGCTGGGTTATTACCTGGGACTATGATCCTTCGTTTGCCACCGTTTTTGATGACAACCAGAGTCTTAGTGGCTACTATCTACACAGGGCACATCTAAAAATGTGCGGTACTTTCAAAAATATACATCATTTCACGTACCTCAAAGCCCGTCAGTAGAGTCATAAAGGCTTCATGCAGCCCGCTTTCGGCGGACGAAATCCTTTCAATCACTATACCCATCAATGTGCGGTGCTCTTCTGAGATAACCGCCTTCTCCAGCAGATCCCTCTGTACATCTGACCGCACACCAGATGGTGCCGGACTCTTTTGATTGCTCTCGTCGAGAGCCGGACACTGAGGACTTTAGGTGGCCAAAGGATTACCTTCTGGCCTTGCCGGATCAGGAGAAGCCCTCCGCGACGACACCTTAGGGTCGCCCGCTTCATAAGGTGGTGTGGTAGGGGGAGGCGTTTCGCTCTCCATCATCTCTGGAAGAATATCCCCCGAAGACGAGCTCAGCTGAGAAGGGCTAAGATCTGAACTACAAGATAAATACTTCGGTTATTTTTCTCAGAAGTAAGGTAGGATATCTTCACTATTAAATACCTTTTGATTACTAACAACTCGTTAGAGGGCTGATCCCCGCGCGGACATTGTGAGGCAAGAACACCCTCCGGGGCAGGACCCTCTGGCGGAGATTTCTTCTCCCGTTTGGAAACCTTGATTTCTGGATCTTTGAAGGTAGTCCTTTTCCTTCCCCGAGAAGAGAGAGTGTCAGACTCTTCCTCTCGGTTATCCTCCCTCGCGGAGGTGCTCGTTCCCTCGGTTGGAATAGGAAGCGATGGGGGCCCGCTTTCGCCCTCTTTATTCCCCCTTCATCTTCCTTCGAGGGCACCGAACAAGGCGCTAGCTCGAGCATCTTTTCCAGCACCGGATTGTCCAAGCCTTCAGGAAGGGGGGCCGAACACCGGATCATCTTCGCCGTTGTTATCCAGTCCTAGTCAAAGAGCGATTTTTCAGGATGATGTCATGATAAATAAAAGGACGGTGTGTTCGGCCATAGGATTACTTACTTGGGCAGCGGTGCGGTGGCTGCTTAGGCCCACGTCCTCGGTGGCGCCGGACACTCTATTTGGGGTCCGAAGAACGATTTGTACATCTCCTCGTGCGTCAGGCCGAGGAAACTCTGAATAGTGCATGGTCTTTCCAGCTTGAATTCCCACGTGCGTAGGGGCCGGCGTTTGCAAGGCTGGACTCGACGAACCAGCATGACTTGCATTACCATAACCAGACTGAAATCTCCCTTGAAGAGATCTCGGATACGGCTCTACAGTATTGGCACGTCCTTGGCTGGACCCCATCTCAGTCCCTTGCTGATCCATGACATCAGTTTTGGTGGAGGGCCCGAGTGAAAGGTGGGGGAAGCTACCTACTTGGCACTTCGAGGAGCTGTGATGTAAAACCACTCCCGTTGCCACAATCCGGACACCTCTGGGAAGGAACCCTTTGGCCATGGAGCATCATCAATTTTGCTTATTAAAGCACCTCCGCACGCTGCGTACTGTCCCTCGACCGTCTTTGGCTTCACATCGAAGGTCTTGAGCCACAAGCCGAAGTGAGGGGTAATGCGGAGGAAGGCCTCACAGACGACAATAAATGACGAGATGTGGAGAAGGGAGTCCGGGGCCAGATCATGAAAATCTAGCCCGTAATAAGAACATAAGACCCTTGACAAAGGGATCCAGAGCGAGGCCTAGTCCTCGGAGGAAGTGGGAGATGAACACAATGCTCTCGTTGGGTTTGGGAGTAGGGATGGCCTGCCCTCTGGCGGGCATCTTATGCAAAATTTTGGCGGTCAGGTATCTGGCCTCCCTCAACTTCTTGATATCCTCCTCCGTGATGTAGGAAGGCATCCACCGGCCTTGAAGGCTGGGTCCGGACATGATTGAAGGTCCGAAGCACCTGACCTGGGCTTTGGGTGTTAGAACTCGAGGCGGGGGAAGGATTGGATTAAGCACGAGAGGGAAGAAGTAAAGGCCTTGTCCCTTTATAAAGAGGGTGAATATCAAGCATCCTCCTCATGGCCGTTTGGGACTTGCCTAAAATCTAGGAGTCCTAGGCACGGTTGGGTTACCCACGTCAGTATTGATGAGAATCCTGTAATAAGGGGAACACGATCTCTGCTTTGACAAGACGTGTCAAGGAACCTCCTCGCGTTATGTGCGAGGCTGGTTAAGGAAAAACGGTTCGAATAATTACCGGGCCATGGCATGATGTCATGCTACCAAAACGTCTCAGCAGATAGGATTTGTGGAAATATTATTCTCTCTATGGTGGTATGTGGAACTTATTTTGCAGGGTCAGACACTATCCTTGTATTCAAACTCTTCTGTGGTGTATTCGGAGGAGGAACCCGCCTTGCAATGCCAAAGACAACACTGCACGCCGGACTCATCGTCATTGAAGCCTAGTTCAGGAGCTACTGAGGGAGTCCTGGATTAGGGGGTCTCCGGACAGCCGGACTGTTGGACTATGAAGATACAAGATTGAAGACTTCGTCCCGTGTCCGGATGGGATTCTACTTGGTGTGGAAGGCAAGCTAGGCAATACAGATATGTATATCTCCTCCTTTGTGTGACCCTAGCCCCCTCTGGTGTCTATATAAACCAGAGGGTTTTAGTCTGTAGGACAACATACAATCATACCATAGGCTAGCTTTTAGGGTTTAGTCTCTCCGATCTCGTGGTAGATCAACTCTTGTACTACTCATATTATCAAGAATAATCAAGCAGGACATAGGGTTTTACCTCCATCAAGAGGGACCGAACCTAGGTAAAACATCGTGTCCCCTGCCTCCTGTTACCATCCGCCTTATACGCACAGTTCGGGACCCACTACCCGAGATCCGCCGGTTTTGACACCGACAGGCATACTGAAAGATCTACTAATAAAAAGGTGCATGCGATAGAAGAAATTAATGTTTTGAGTGGAAAGATGGATGAACTTATGAAATTATTTGGTAATAAGAGTGTTTCTTCTGATCCTAATGATATGCCCTTGTCTACTTTGATTGAGAATAATAATGTATCTATGGATGTGAATTTTGTTGGTAGGAACAATTTTGGTAACAATGTGTATAGAGGAAATTTTAATCCTAGGCCTTATCCTAGTAATCCCTCTAATAATTATGGTAATTCCTACAACAATTCTTATGAAAATTATAATAAGATTCCCTCTGATTTTGAATCTAATATTAAAGAATTTATTACTTTGCAAAAGAATTTTAATGCTATGATTGAAGAAAAATTGCTTAAGATTGATGATTTGGCTAGGAACGTTGATAGAATTGCTCTTGATGTTGATTCTTTGAACTTAGATGTATTCCACCTAAGCATGATATCAATGAGTCTCTCAAAGCCATGAGAATTTCCATTGATGAGTGCAAAGAAAGAACCGCTAGGATGCATGCTAAAAAAGATGCCTTTATAAGAGCGTGTTCTTCTAGTTGCTATGAAAATAAAGATGAAGATCTAAAAGTTATTGATGTGTCCCCTATTAAATCTTTGTTTTGCAATATGAATCATGATAATGATGGGACTGAATATGATCCACCTTTACCTAGAAGGTGTTCTAAGAATTCAGAATTTGTTGATCTTGATGCTAAATTTGATAAAAGTGGGATTGAAGAAATTAAAACCCTAAATGTTGCTAAACCCACTATTATGGATTTCAAGGAATTTAACTATGAAAATTGCTCTTTGACTGATTGTATTTCCTTGTTACAATCCGTGCTAAATTCTCCTCACGCTTATAGTCAAAATAAAGCGTTTACTAAACATATCGTTGATGCCTTGATGCAATCTTCTGAAGAAAAACTTGAATTGGAAGTTTCTATCCCGAGAAAACTTTATGATGAGTGGGAACAAACTATTAAAATTAAAATTAAAGATCATGAATGCTATGCTTTATGTGATTTGGGTGCTAGTGTTTCCACGATTCCAAAGACTTTGTGTGATTTGTTAGGTTTCTGTGATTTTGATGATTGCTCTCTAAACTTGCACCTTGCGGATTCCACTATTAACAAACCTATGGAAGAATTAATGATGTTATTATTGTTGAAAATAGGAATTATGTACCCATAGATTTTATTGTTCTTGACATAGATTGCAATCCTTCATGTCCTATTATTCTTGGTAGACCTTTCCTTAGAATGATTGGTGCAATTATTGATATGAAGGAAGGAAATATTAGATTCCAATTTACATTAAGGAAAGGCATGGAACACTTTCCTATAGATAAAATTAAATTACCTTATGAATCTATTATGAGAGCCACTTATGGATTGCCTACCAAAGATGGCAATATCTAGATCTATTCTTGCTTGTTATGCCTAGCTAGGGGCGTTAAACGATAGCGCTTGTTGGGAGGCAACCCAATTTTATTTTATTCCTTGTTTTTTTCTCCTGTTTAGTAATAAATAATTTATCTAGCCTCTGTTTTGGTTGTGTTTTTTGTGTTTAATTAGTGTTTGTGCCAAGTAGAACCGGTGGGAAGACTTGGGGAAAGTCTTGTTGAACTTGCTGTAAAAAACTTAAACTTTAGAGCTCACGAGAACTACTGCCATTTTTTATTTGTAAAGTGATATTTAGTTAATTATTTTTGCAGATGATTAATAGATAAATTCCTCACGTCCAGAAATTTATTTTAGAATTTATGGGGTTCTAGATCTTGCGCTAGGTACAGATTACTACATACTGTTCTGTTTTTGGCAGATTCTGTTTTTCGTGTGTTGTTTGCTTATTTTGATGAATCTATGGCTAGTAAAATAATTTTAGTTGGAATATAGTAGGTATAACACCAATATAAATAAAGAATGAGTTCATTACAGTACCTTGAAGTGGTCTTTTGTTTTCTTTCGCTAACGGAGCTCACGAAATTTTCTACTTTAAGTTTTGTGTTGTGAAGTTTTCAAGTTTTGGGTAAAGATTTGATGGATTATGGAACAAGGAGTGGCAAGATCCTAAGCTTGGGGATTCCCATGGCACCCCCAGACAATATAAGGACACCTAAAAGCCAAAGCTTGGGGATGCCCCAGAAGGCATCCCCTCTTTCGTCTACATCTATCGGTAACTTTACTTGGAGCTATATTTTTATTCGCCACATGATATGTGTTTTACTTGGAGCGTCTTGTATGATTTGAGTCTTTGGTTGTTAGTTTAACACAATCATCCTTGATGTACACACCATTTGAGAGAGCCATACATGATTTGGAATTTGTTAGAATACTCTATGTGCTTCGCTTATATCTTTTGACTTATATAATTTTGCTCGAGTACTTCACTTATATCTTTTAGAGCACGGTGGTGGATTTGTTTTATAGAAACTATTGATCTCTCATGCTTCACTTATATTATTTTGAGAGTTTTAAATAGCATGGTAATTTGCATAAAATCCTAATATGCTTGGTATACAAGATTAATAATAAAACTTTCTTATGAGTGTGTTGAATACTATGATAAGTTTGATGCTTGATAATTGTTTTGAGATATGAAGATGGTGATATTAAAGTTGTGCTAGTTGAGTAGTTGTGAATTTGAGAAATACTTGTGTTAAAGTTTGTGATTCCCGTAGCATGCACGTATGGTGAACCGTTATGTGATGAAGTCGGAGCATGCTTTATTTATTGATTGTCTTCCTTATGAGTGGCGATCGGGGACGAGCGATGGTCTTTTACTACCAATCTATCCCCCTAGGAGCATGCGTGTAATACTTTGCTTTGATAACTTGTAGATTTTTGCAATAAATATATGAGTTCTTTATGACTAATGTTAAGTCCATGGATTATACGCACTCTCACCCTTCCACCTTTGCTAGCCTCTCTAATATCGCGCACCTTTTCGCCGGTATCATACACCCACCATATACCTTCCTCAAAACAGCCACCATACCTACCTATTATGGCATTTCCATAGCCATTCCGAGATATATTTCCATGCAACTTTCCACTGTTCCGTTTATTATGACACACTCCATCATTGTCATATTGCTTAGCATGATCATGTAGTCGACATCGTATTTGTGGCAAAGCCACCGTTCATAATTCTTTCATACATGTCACTCATGAGTCATTGCATATCCCGGTACACCGCCGGAGGCATTCATATAGAGTCATACTTTGTTCTAAGTATCAAGTTGTAATTCTTGAGTTGTAAGAAAAATAAAAGTGTGATGATCATCATTATTAGAGCATTGTCCCCGTGAGGAAAGGATGATGGAGACTATGATTCCCCCACAAGTCGGGATGAGACTCCAGACGAAAAAAAAAGAGAAAATAGGCCATAAAAAAGATAAAAGGCCCAAAAAATAATAGAAAAGAGAGAAGGGATAATGCTACTATCCTTTTACCACACTTGTGCTTCAAAGGAGCACCATGATCTTCATAGTAGAGAGTCTCTCATGTTATCACTTTCATATACTAGTGGGAATTTTTCATTATAGAACTTGGCTTGTATATTCCAATGATGGGCTTCCTCAAAATGCCCTAGGCCTTCATGAGCAAGCAAGTTGGATGCACACCCACTTAGTTTGTTTTTGAGCTTTCATATACTTATAGCTCTAGTGCATCCGTTGCATGGAAATCCCTACTCACTCACATTGATATCTATTGATGGGCATCTCCATAGCCCGTTGATATGCCTAGTTGATGTGAGACTATCTTCTACCTTTTTGCCTTCTCCACAACCACCATTCTATTCCACCTATAGTGCTATATCCATGGCTCACGCTCATGTATTGCGTGAAAATTGAAAAAGTTTTGAGAATGTCAAAAGTAGGAAACAATTTTTTGGCTTGTCATCGGGGTTGTGCATGATTTAAATATTTTGTGAGGTGAAGATAGAGCATAGCCAGACTATATGATATTGTAGGGATAACTTTCTTTAGCCATGTTATTTTGAGAAGACATAATTGCTTTGTTAGTATGCTTGAAGTATTATTATTTTTATGTCAATATGAACTTTTTTCTTGAATCTTTTGGATTTGAATATTCATACCACAATTAGGAAGAATTACATTAAAATTATGCCAAGTAGCACTCCGCATCAAAAATTCTGTTTTTTATCATTTACCTACTCGAGGACGAGCAGGAATTAAGCTTGGGGATGCTTGATACGTCTCCAACGTATCTATAATTTTTGATTGCTCCATGCTATATTATCTACTATTTTGGACATTATTGGGCTTTATTATCCACTTTTATATTATTTTTGGGACTAACCTATTAACCGGAGGCCCAACCCAGAATTGCTGTTTTTTGCCTGTTTTAGGGTTTTGGAGAAAAGGAATATCAAACGGAGTCCAAACGGAATGAAACCTTTTGGAACGTGATTTTCTCAACGAATAAGACCCAGGAGACTTGGACCCTATGTCAAGGCACAAGAGAGGAGGCCACGAGGTAGGGGGCGTGCCTGCCTACCCCAGGCGCGCCCTCCACCCTCGTGGGCCCCCTGTTGCTCCATCGACGTACTCCTACCTCCTATATATATCCATGTACCCCAAACAATCAGATACGGAGCCAAAACCCTAATTCCACCGCCGTAACTTTCTGTATCCACGAGATCCCATCTTGGGGCCTGTTCCAGAGCTCCGCCGGAGGGGGCATCGATCACGGAGGGCTTCTACATCAACACCATAGCCTCTCCGATGAAGTGTGAGTAGTTTACCTCAGACGTACGGGTCCATAGTTAGTAGCTAGATGGCTTCTTCTCTCTTTTGGGATCTCAATACAATGTTCTCCCCCTCTCTTGTGGAGAACTATTCGATGTAATCTTCTTTTTGTGGTGTGTTTGTTGAGACTGATGAATTGTGGGTTTATGATCAAGTCTATCTATGAATAATATTTGAATCTTCTATGAATTATTTTATGTATGATTGGTTATCTTTGCAAGTCTCTTCCAATTATCGGTTTAGTTTGACCTACTAGATTGATCTTTCTTGCAATGGAAGAAGTGCTTAGCTTTGGGTTCAATCTTGCGGTGTCCTTTCCCAGTGACAGTAGGGGCAGCAAGGCATGTATTGTATTGTTGCCATCGAGGATAACAAGATGGGGTTTTCTTCATATTGCATGAGTCTATCCCTCTACATCATGTCATCTTGCTTAAGGCGTTACTCTGTTTTTAACTTAATACTCTAGATGCATGCTGGATAGCGGTCGATGAGTGGAGTAATAGTAGTAGATGCAGGCAGGAGTCGGTCTACTTGTCTCGGACGTGATGCCTATATACATGATCATACCTAGATATTCTCATAACTATGCTCAATTCTGTCAATTGCTCAACAATAATTTGTTCACCCACCATAGAATACTTATGCTCTCGAGAGAAGCCACTAGTGAAACCTATGGCCCCGGGTCTATCTTTATCATATTAATCTCCTACTACTTAGTTATTTCCTTTGCTATTTACTTTGCCTTTATTTTACTTTGCATCTTTATCACAAAAATACCAGAAATCTTATCTTTATCATATCTATCATATCTCACTCTCGTAAGTGGCCTTATAGGGATTGACAACCCCTATTTGCGTTGGTTGCGAGGATTTATTTGTTTTGTGTAGGTACAAGGGCCTCGCGCATAGCCTCATACTGGATTGATACCTTTGTTCTCAAAAACTAAGGGAAATACTTACCCTACTTTGCTGCATCATCCCTTCCTCTTCGGGGAAAACCAACGCAGTGCTCAAGAGGTAGCACTACTCGTAGGGCCAGTTATTTTGGCAGATTAAAAAATAAGCCGTCTCTTCCCCAGCTTTTCCCATAAGACTACTCCCTCCGCCTCACTCATTTATTTGGGCTTCTAAACTACTACTAGTACCTCCATCCTGGTTTATTTGTCACCATTGTAATTTGTGCTAAATTTGGACCAAAGATTTAACTGATAAAATGTTAGTGCATGTGACATGCACAAACATTTCATAAGTAAAATTTATGGTCAAAATTTGACACAGATTACAATGGGGAGCAATAAACTAGGACGGAGGTAGTAGTTATGGGATTACTAATCTAGAAGCCTAAAAGAACTGGCCCCTGGTACTCCTAGTAGTAGTACTCAAGTTGGAATTCCAACATCTTTCCCTCAAAAAAAGTTGTAATTCCAACACGACACAACTTGTTAGGCAAAAATTTCGATAGAGGGTGTAGGAAACGGTTTGGAAATTTGCATGCCTTCCCGACTAGTGAGATACTCCGTACAAAGTACGATCGAGAAATAACCATAGAGAAGGAAGCTAAAAGTAAACAATCAAACGAGAATTTTTGCATTTGTTTTGCATTGAATCATTTCATAAGCTTGACAAGTGCTATTTTTCTACTTTTACAAAAAAACCGTATCGTAATGCTAAAATGTGCATTTGCACGTACATAAGTAATAGTAGTACTACATCATTCTAGGTGTATAAGTCTTCCCTCCTTCTTGGTCACGGTGCACAACCAAAGATGACTTATTCACCTGGACGGAGGGAGTAGCACAGTCTGCAAGCATATATTGAGAGAGACGTGTAGTGAGATAGTATATAGTAAAGTTTGTGCTATATGCACGTACTTACAAAATGCGTACGGATACACAAGGTTTACAAACTTTTCCTTTTACATATTTAATTAAGGACGCCAATAATTCCTGAACGTTTGGGATTTATCATTTGCGTCCCAAAACTAATGAGATCGCCTTACGAAACTAAATTATATTCCTAATAAAAGCCAGGACACTCGCAGGAGCGCTTGCGACGCGCCACAAGTAACCTGGTGCGCAGCCGTTTCCCAGCGCGCCGACACAACGCCTCTTCCTCAGCCTCACAACTCGTGAGGTGCTGATTGGCGGCTTCCGGCGGGCGAGCATGATCTCACCGGTGTGGTGATCCAGCGCCAACGGGTACTCCTCCTTGCTGGAAGCGTGCAACTGGTCCACGTACCACGAAGCATAGCTGAGGCGCTTGGGCCCGACTGCACTCAGGGCTTTGAAACGGGCGTCCTCCGCTACCCTCACAACCCTCGCATGAGCCTTCTGCCAAAGAGGCAATTCCCTGACTCTCTCAGATGCGACATAGGCCTGCCAGGCAGCTTCCCCCGCGACGCGCTTCTTGCTACCTCTTTTAGCACTGCGTTGGTTTTCCCCGAAGAGGAAGGGATGATGCAGCAAATTAGCATAGGTATTTCCCTCAGTTTTTGAGAACCAATGTATCAATCCAGTAGGAGGCTACGTGCGAGTCCCTCGTACCTACACAAAACAAATAAATCCTCGCAACCAACGCAAATAGGGGTTGTCAATCCCTATAGGGCCACTTACGAGAGTGAGATCTGATAGATATGATAAGATAATATTTTTGGTATTTTTATGATAAAGATGCAAAGTAAAATAAAAGAAAAATAAATAGCAAAGTAAATAACTAAGTAGTAGGAGATTGATATGATAAAGATAGACCCGGGGGCCATAGGTTTCACTAGTGGCTTCTCTTGAGAGCATAAGTATTCTATGGTGGGTGAACAAATTACTGTTGAGCAATTGACAGAATTGAGCATAGTTATGAGAATATCTAGGCATGATCATGTATATAGGCATCACGTCCGAGACAATTAGACCGACTCCTGCCTGCATCTACTACTATTACTCCACTCATCGATCGCTATCCAGCATGCATCTAGAGTATTAAGTTAAAAACAGAGTAACACCTTAAGCAAGATGACATGATGTAGAGGGATAGACTCATGCAATATGAAGAAAACCCATTTTGTTATCCTCGATGGCAACAATACAATACGTGCCTTGCTGCCCTTACTGTCACAGGGAAAGGACACCCCAAGATTGAACCCAAAGCTAAGCACTTCTCCCATTGCAAGAAAGATCAATCTAGTAGGCCAAACCAAACTGATAATTCGAAGAGACTTGCAAAGATAACCAATCATACATAAAATAATTCAGAGAAGATTCAATATTATTCATAGATAGACTTGATCATAAACCCACAATTCATCGATCTCAACAAACACAACGCGAAAAGAAGATTACATAGAATAGATCACCACAAGGGAGTGGGAGAACATTGTATTGAGATCCAAAAAGAGAGAAGAAGCCATCTAGCTACTAACTATGGACCCGTAGGTCTGAAGTAAACTACTCACACTTCATCGGAGAGGCTATGGTGTTGATGTAGAAGCCCTCCGTGATCGATGCCCCCTCCGGCGGAGCTCCGGAACAGGCCCCAAGATGGGATCTCGTGGATACAGAAAGTTACGATGGTGGAATTAGGGTTTTGGCTCCTGTTCTGATCGTTTGGGGTTACGTGGATATATATAGGAGGAAGAAGTACGTTGGTGGAGCAACAGGGGCCCCACAAGGGTGGAGGGCGCGCCTGGGGGGGTAGGCGCGCCGCCCTACCTCGTGGGCTCCTGTTACGTGGCTTGACGTAGGGTCCAAGTCTCCTGAGTTGTATTCGGTGAGAAAATCACGTTCCCGAAGGTTTCATTCCGTTTGGACTCCGTTTGATATTCCTTTTCTTCGAAACCCTAAAACAGGCAAAAAACAGCAATTCTGGGTTGGGCCTGCGGTTAATAGGTTAGTCCCAAAAATAATATAAAAGTGGATAATAAAGCCCAATAATGTCCAAAACAGTAGATAATATAGCATGGAGCAATCAAAAATTATAGATACATTGGAGACGTATCACTTCTCTTCCTCGGGCTTCTTCTCCGCCTCTATTTTGGCACCATCTGCCAGAGGCAAAGCCTCCCACAAGGAGACATCCATTTCTTTTCAAAGCTCCTCAAGGCTGGCGGGATCGGAAGGCGGCGCGGCGTTCTCCTCGTAGCGGGGAGCCGACGCGTCCTCCGACTTGCATGCTGGCGAGATTGGGAACAACAATGCGTCCACCTCGACGTGTCGCAGCGAGGAGCGGAATGTCGACGCATCCTCCTCGACGCGTCGCGGTGAGGAGCAGAACACCGACGCGTCCTCCTCGACTAGTCTTGGCGAGGAATGGAATGACGACGCGTCTTCCTCGACTAGTGGCGGCAAGGAACGGAACGACGACGCATGACCGTCCACATGGTACAGCGAGGGGCGATGCCATGGTGGTCAACGTGAGAGGAAGGGGGAGGAGATAGCGATGAACGTGTGCGTTCTTCCAAACGCCGTGGGAGGCACAGTATTTATCGCGAGAAATGGTACACCTATGTAATATATGGACTGAGCTTCACTGACTTAATTGCAGGTCTAGTTGCGTCACTGACATGTGGGCCAGTTGCCTGTTGGGCCCACATGTCAGTGACCCAATGCACCTGAAGTTAAGTAACTGAAGCAGCTACGTGGGCATATTTGTTAGAGTAAATTATGGGTGAGGGAAGGGGTGGAAATATTGCTGGTCACAACGGATTGGACGAGCGCGGGGAAGGAGAGTCATGCATGCAGATTTTTTTCCACACGGGGTGGAGTGGTGAGACTTCTGGAGGGAGAAGGAGAGTCAAGCAGGCGTTCAGATTTCAAGGTGCACTAAATTATTGCATGTGATGATTAAGGCTGGCCATAGTGGTGGTAATGTGGTACTCCCTCCTTTCGGGTTTATAGGGCTTAATTTGAAAATCTCTTCAAGCAAGATAGATGATGAATGGTGGAATTAATTCCGTATTTTGCAAAAGTACTTAATTAGTACTCTTGTTTTTTCTCAAAAATGTGTGTAAACCGATGCATTAATTACACCACATGCATGCACGACCACTCCTATAAAAATTTCAGTTAGTGGTGATGGTATGTCTGCCTCTAGACAACGTGAGCCGTTCGATCTACTTGGAACCAACGGCTGAGACGTGTGTGCATAGAGACATGGCCTTTCCACTGGAGATATAGCAGATATTTACCCACCCCTGCCACTATATATAATACAGAACTACTCATTCCAGCCTCATTTCCTTTCTGGTTCATCTCCTTGCATTCTTACCGGCGGTGACGAAGGTTCCTGAAGATGGAGTCCAGACTCTAGAAACCACTACAAAAACTATTCCACCGCCTCTATCTTGGTAAGAGTAGGTGAATTTTTTGAATCGACCCCTTTAAACTAGAAGGGAGGTAGTAGTATCTAATAGCTAACCCTGTTGTGATGACTAGATAGGACATGGCACACACCTGGACGGAGGAACTACTCCCTCCTTCCATCTATATAGGGCCTAATGCGTTTTTCAAGACCGCCTTTGACTATTGACAAGATTAATAGTACATGAGATGTATAATGTGAAAATTATATCATTGGAAGGTCCTTTCACATACGAATTTGCCGTATGCTTTGTGTAAGTTGGATGTCATGTATTATTGCTCTAACATTTGGTCAAAGTTAGCCTCGAAAAACGCATTAGGCCCTATATACATGGAAGGAGGGGGTAGTCTGCATTGTGTATTTAAGTTGTGTCTGAAGTCAATGTACCTCTACTTTGACCAAACTTAAAGAAAAATGTACATCAACATTCACAATGTCAAATCAATATTTTATACTCATTATAAAACGTAGTTTTTATACTCATTGTAATAAGTATTGTAGATACTGATATTTTTAGTATAAATTTGGTCAATAACTTTGCAAACGGTTGACGGAAGTAAAAAGGACCAGAGCGAGTATCATGCATGCGGAGTTGGAAAAAAATTGCTCATTTATAGCCGGTCAAAGTCTCAAAGGGTGCGACAACGCGAGGGAGGCGAAGGTTGTGGGAGGTGCAATAGTTGACGGAATTAAGTGAAGTTACATCCACGCGCCGGCATGGCGTGCGAACAGGCAGAAGCTATACCGTCAGGCCTCCGATATGGGTCTAGTAGACAAGACATCTACTAGGTCCCGCATAGTACTCGAGAACTCTTTGGGGGCTTACAACCGTTTATCCACCGGGCAAGCCAACAACCCCACGTCGTTCGCACACCCTACTCGTCCCCGTCTTCTACCTTACAATAGTTAGCTCCCAGTCGTCCTGTCCTTTCACATTACACCAGTTCAACCTCTCCTAACCCTCCTCCAAAATCCATGGCCTCCCAAATCTCCATGGTCACCGCTGAGTACCAGGTTATAGCCATCATCGGCGATGACTTCATTGTCATCTACACCCGTGGATCCGCGATGGTGAAAGCATGCCTTGCTCGCTTCCTACACATGTTCAACAATTCAAAGAATGAGTGGGTCGCTGGGCTAGAGGTTGAGTACACTAGAGTCCTGGAAAGAGAGAAGATTCTAAAGGAGGCAGAGAAGAAGAAGCCCGTCATGATCCAGGTTTGCATACATAACATGTGCTAGGCCTACCACATATGCCATGCCGACATTGAGTGCCAGGATTTTAAGAAATTCCTCAAGGACGAAAGAGTGAAATTCGTTACTATAGACTTTAGGAACGACAGGGATGTCCTGGGTCGGATAGGCCTCGTTGTAGGCCAGCCCTTCGATCTCCAGAAAGCAAGCCCGGTGTCCTCCTCTCAGCCTTCAATGCCAACCCTGGCAGCAGCCATGATTGATCCTTCGTATGCTAAACTAAAGAAACCTCACCATGGGTTTCATCATGCATGGGAGTCAAAGACATTAGATGAAGATCACATCCTATACGCAGCAATGGATGCCTACCTTTGTTTAAATATCTACAAGCTTTGGATGAAGAAGCAGAGCCCAGTGTCCAGTTCAAGCAAAGAGGAAGAGGGACAAGGACGAAGTCGAGGACGTGGACTCGGACTCCGAGTAAGGTGGCAGTGTCGTCGCTCATGCTGGTTCTACTGCAGTGTCAAGCGGACTAGTTGCTTAGTTTTATTTCAGGTGTGTGTTGTACTGAGCCCCCAGCAGAACTATGTTTAGGGTTCTTTCTTGTTATTTGAACTTTATGTTCTTTCTCGTTATTTGAACTCTTTAGTACGTACAATAGTACTAGTACTATGTCTTACTACTATTCTTCTTGCAGTTGGTACTACTTCCCATATCTAGGTGTTCCTATGGTACTTAATAGTACGTTTGTACTAGTAGTATAATTTGGGTCAGTCGATTTGTGAAAGAAGTTCGATGGAGCGAAGGAAGAAGACGGCAGAGAAGCTACCCCAATATCTATATTACGGTGGCAAGGTGCCCATGATCTATCTTATGAGTGTTGGGTGTGGAATGCAGTTCGCTGGAAAAAATGGATCGTGCCTGGGGTTAAACGGATGGCGAGGGTGGGGGAGGGGGGAGCATGGCGGTGGCAGGCGGTTCAGGGGAGGGCCGGGTAGCGGCAGCAGGCAGTTAGGCGTGTGGCGGGCTGGCGGCTCGATACATGAGAGAGAAGATGAACAGTGTGTCAATTTCGGAGGTTGAAGAAGCCCTTCTGGCCATCCATGTTGCATCCAACGGCTCACAAGAGTCGACTAACCCAAATTTCTCCTTCAGATTGCAGGATCCACGTGGCATTCAAGGTCTCGAAGGTACATTCTGTGTCCGCACCCGGTTTGGGGGCTCGGCGCGGGCGCGACCGGCTTCCGCCACGACAACCACCATGCATGCCTCCTCCGCGCGAGCGGAGACAACAATGACACGCTAGTTCCTCCTCGCTGACGTGTTGGAGCACGCGCTCGTACTCCTCTTCGTACGCTGCATACATAGATGCGGCTCCATCCAGCTTCTCGCGTGCTTGGTAGCACGGCGACATCGCGAGGAGGGACTACAAACGACGTGAGTGGGCGAGCCTTCGGCTTCATGGCACAGGGATGGCGGCGACACGGCGGTGATGGGTGAGAAATGTTTGGCCGGACCAGTCGGGCTCCGGCATGCGCAATGGCGGCGGCATATTGATGAGTGCGCGTATGGGAGCTTAGTTTACTTTTATATAGGGTTGGTCAAACTTAAGAGAAAACCGTACTAGTACACGTAAAAATTAGACTGAGGCAGCGCTTATATTAGTTACCACATCCACGATAAGGAATCTTGTGCAAGCGCATGAACCACGACCGCGCGCTCGATCGAATGGTGCGTCACCGTGTCACGCTCAAAGGACATCCACCGAACCTATTTGTGTGTGTGAAAATAATCCCCGAATATTACTCAACTTTTTTTCCTGGAAAAGTTCTTGACGCTACAATATATCCATATATTTGAATTTAGCTCCAGTTTGTGTTTATTTGGATTTGGACGTTTTAGGTGCGCCCTAGTTATTTTTAATACTGATTTTGTGTGTGTGACTGAGAGAGAACATGTGTATGTGTCCATATGTGTGTTGTGGCGGAAGGGTAATGTGGAGATGGTGTGCGTGTGATAGAGACATAGAGAGGTGTGAATGTGCAAATGATCATGCATGAATGAGACATAGACAGATGCCGATACGTTGTGTATACATGAGAGAATGTTCTTCTATTTGCACTTGTGTGTGTGTGTGAGAGAGAGAGGAGCATCTATAACACAACAATCATCTCACTCGATTTGTCCGTCCCTCGCACGATCGCATGTAACACATGCATCAATGCACACATTTTGACACTCTCACCTGGCCCCTGCCCACCTCAAGGCCTGCACATCGCTCTCTATCTCGCACGCACAATCTCTTCATGAAAACCCTCTTTAGCATGTAGCTTTCTGTCACATACACACACATTTCTCTCCATAGGTTTGATTTCTCTCAATATCAGAGACACACACACACACACACACACACACACACACAGACCGCACACACACTCCCCCTCCCCCGAGCACACAATTCATCCTAATCGAAGGTTATATGGTGTAACACCCACAATGCGGCTATATCTCCCACGTGTCGGGGCACGACTTAGAGGCATAGCCGCGTGGTAGGTTTGTCGCAAGAGGGGTAATCTTCACATAATCCCATGTACTGAATAAGAAAGGGGTAAACATTTGGCTTACAATCGCCACTTCACAGAAATACAAGTTAAACATACATAATTCAGAATACAATCAAGGTCCAACTATGGAACCAGATAGAAGAAGAAAACCCCAATTGCTAGATCCCCGATCGTCCCAACTGGGCTCAACTACTGATCAATAGGAAACGAAACAACACAATGAATAAGATCTTCATCGAGCTCCCACTTGAGCTGGATTGCATCACCTGCACTGGTATCATCAGCACTCGCAATTGTTTGGAAGTATCTGTGAGTCACGAGGACTCGGCAATCTCACACCCGCGAGATCAAGACTATTCAAGCTTATGGATAGGAAAGGGTAGTGAGATGGAGCTGCAGCAAGCACTAAGCATATATGGTGGCTAACTTACGCAAATAAGAGCGAGAAGAGAAGCAATGCAACGGTCGTGAACTAGAAGTGATCAAGATGTGATCCCGAAACTACTTACGTTCAAGCATAACACGAGAACCGTGTTCACTTCCCGGACTCCGCCGGAAAGAGACCATCACGGCTACACACGCGGTTGATTCATTTTAATTAAGTTAAGTGTCAAGTTTTCTACAACCGCATATTAACAAATTCCCATCTGCCCATAACCGCGGGCATGACTTTCGAAAGTTCAAACCCTGCAGGGGTGTCCCAACTTAGCCCATCACAAGGTCTCACGGTCGATGAAGGATATTCCTTCTCCCAGAAGACCCGATCAGACATAGAATCCCGGTTACAAGACATTTCGACAAGGGTAAAACAAGACCAGCAAAGCCGCCAGAATGTGCCGACAAATCCTGATAGGAGCTGCACATATCTCGTTCTCAGGGCACACCAGATAGTCCAAGATTCCGGTAGGCCAACGCAGAGTTGCCCCTGGTGGCCACCGGCTGCTGACAGGTTGGACCAACACTCAGAGGAGCACTGGCCCGGGGGTTAAAATAAAGATGACCCTTGGGCTCCAGAAACCCGAGGGAAAAAGGCTTAGGTGGGAAATGGTAAAACCAAGGTTGGGCCTTGCTAGAGGAGTTTTATTCAAAGCAAACTGTCAAGGGGGTCCCATTCCCCCAACCACGTAAGGAACATAAAATCAAGGAACATAACACCAGTATGACAGAAACTAGGGCGGCAAGAGTGGAACAAAACACAAGGCATAAGGACGAGCCTTCCACCCTTTACCAAGTATATATATGCATTAAAGTAAACAAGATATAATAATGATATCCCAAGAAAACCCATGTTCCAACAAGGAACAAACTTCAATCTTCACCTGCAACTAGCAACACTATAAGAGGTGCTGAGCAAAGCGGTAACATAGCCAAACAACGGTTTGCTAGGAAAGGTGTATTAGAGGCTTGACATGGCAATATGGGAGGCATGATATATCAAGTGGTAGGTATCGCGGCATAGCAATAGAGCGAGCAACTAGCAAGCAAGGTTAGAAGTGATTTCGAGGGTATGGTCATCTTGCCTGAGATCCCGCAAGGAAGAAGAACGAGTCAATGAAGAAGAACGAGTCCATGAAGAAGACAAACGGGCAAAGTCGAACGGATCCTCACAAATGCGACGTTATCGGAACTAACCCGAAGAAGCAACACCGGAAAGAAGCAAACAACATAGTAAACAACCATCACATAATCATGGCATGATGCACAACCAAGTATGATGCATGTCCACTTTAATGAAGCATGGCATGGCAAAGTGCAGAAACAATACTACAAATTAAGTGGAGCTCATTATGCAACGAGTTGCATATTGATGAAACACCATGTGACTTATTTAGTTCTATCTTGTTTAGGTACTCAACAAAATTAAATGTTGGTTAGCATGGCAAGAGGTGAAGCACAACAAAACTACCTATCTAGGCAAGCTTAAATGAGGCCGGAAACAACAAACAACAAATCCGGAAAATCCTCATATGCATATATTAGGTTTGATACTGTTCTGCCCTAAACACAATTTTAGAGTTGTTAAACATGCAAAGCAAGAACACCATGTTAATCTATGCATTTTTCTACCCCATTTACATATAAAGTTTATTTAAAACCGAGCTACGGTTAATTAGTTATGAAATAAATCATCTTAGCATGTCATTAGGGAAAATTTAAACAAACAGCATTTTAAACATTTTAAACATGCATGAAAGTTGGTATTATTAAACTAGACAAAATTCTAGACATTTTACATATAAAGTTTGTTTTAATCCGATGCATGATTGTGAAGTTATTAAATGCATGAAGTTTAGGGGCTATTCTGCAAAACTGGCAATTCTCAGGATAATTGGACAAAATTGCAGGCGAGGGAAAAAACACATAGTGGGCCGAAACCGGTGCAAGTTGGGCCAACAGAGAGGAGGGGCTGGGGGGAGCTGCTCACAGCGGGCCTTGGGCCGGACGGTGGAGGTTGCCGGTTGCTGGGCCTGCTGTGGATCTGGCCCACGCGCAAGGTTGTGGTCAGCGGGCACGCGCTTGTCTCCTTGAAGTAGGACGACGGTGGCGGCATAGCACGGCTCCAGCGAGGGCAGCGTATAGGGAAACAACGATGCGCGCGGATGGTGAGGTAGGGAACGAGCAGTTCCAGGCGAGGGGGTCCCTCCGACGGCAGTGGACGGCGAGGGGCTGGCGACGAGCGCGGTGACGGCGGCTAGGCCATCTCCGGCGATGGGCGGCGGATCTGCAAACGGTGGGGAGGTGAGGCTGCATCAGGGAGGGAGAGAGATCACGGGAGAAGGGGAACAGGGAGCGGCGACTGGCTTGGTGGCGCGGGGTCGATGGAGCTCCGGCGCGGCGGGGTCACAGCCTGTGGGGCGCCGATGACAAGGCGGGGCATGACGGCGGTGAGGATCCGGTGAAGACGACGACCGGCGACGAGGTTGGGGCCGTGCCGGAGTAGGTAGCACGGGGAGGGGCCAGGGAAGCGGCGGTGGATCTCTCGGGCCCCGATGGGCTTTCCAGGGCCCGATCCGGATCCTGGCAGGCCCGCGGGCTTCACGGCGGCACGGGGTAACCAGGGGCCGACGTGGAGGCATGGGAGTGGCCCTGGCGGCGGCGCAGGTGGCGGCCGGCCCTGTGAGATGGAGCCAAGTGGCGAGGAGGGGCTGGAGCGGCGCGGAAATTGAGGGGGAGGGGGCTAGAGGTAGGTGGAGGGCTAGGGATGCCCAAAAAATGGCAAGGGGACTGTTTAAATAGGATAGGGGTTAGGGTTTGGTGGGTTTAAGGTCGTCTCTGGACCCTCTGATCGCAATCAAACGGTTCCGGTCATAGGGGGGTTAGGTGGGCTATAGGCGGGCTGTGCAGAGTGCGATGGCTGAGAGGAGAGAAGAGAAAGCAACCCGTCAATGGTTTCCGGAGACCGAAAACGTCCGACGTTTTGACCGACTATAATGCCTCTATAGTTATCCGTTGGGGCTTCAAACGAACTCCGAATGCGATGAAACTTGGCAGGCGGCCTACTGATAACATAAAAACACCGCATGGCAATTTTCAACCCATTCCGAGAACATTTTCTGGCCACTTATAAAACACTATTTCGGACATGCCGCGGGCGCGTGCAAGTGTGTCTGGGCTCAGAACGGACAACGGAAGGAACTGGGAGATCGGGACAGATGCAAGTTTTGAAAACATGATGATGCAATGCACAAGATGACATGCCAATATGAAACATGCAAGTGAATGACATGGCAACAACGGCGCATAAGTGCAAGACACCTGGCGCAACGGTGTTGCGACGTCACATATGGCGACCACTCTCGCTTGTGCGTCTCTGCACCCCAGCATGCACAACACCTCAGTCTTCAAAGAGGGCCTCGAGGAGATCGAAGACGGCGACCACACTACAATAGAGAATGCGGGGCCATTTAGAAGCAGGATGATGTGACGACGACTGACTAACTCCTCCCCCTCTCTCCCGCACAAATTACCAATCCATCTATCTCCCGCACAAAATTATCAATCCCTCAGCCCACGAGATCCTTCCCCTCTCGTCCATGTTTTTCCATCTCTCTCATCGAACATGTTGTCTCTTATCCTTCCACGTGTACAGAATCCGAATGAACACGCATCTCATGTATATTACATGTCTCCATCTTTCTCACAGACCTAACTTCTTCCTCTCTCTCTCTCTCTCTGCGTGTTTCATTCACACATTGGGATGTGTTCAAAATGTAGCTTTTATAATGGATGATGTAGAGTTATGGTTGGTTTTGTTGCATCCTACAAAGTAATAGCTATGAAATGCATTTAGATTCTCATTTGACTGGGATTGTGAGTTTGAGCATATTGTGAAGTACTATAGACCTCCTATAAATCTTGGACTTCAACAATGATTGTAACTATTGAATTTTACAAACCATTACATTGGAAGTCAGTAGCCTAATCTATTTATTTCACAATCACAACAAATGATTAATTCACTACAAACTAAGAAAACAAATGTGTACTCCCTCCATTTTTATTTAAGTCCGCGTATTAGCATTGGTTAGAGTCAAGTTTTGTAAACTCACAAAAAGTTTATAAAAAAGTATTAGCATATACAATAACAAATAAATACCATTAGACTCATTATTGAATGTACTTTCACATCATACATATTTTTTATGGTAAATGTTTACATTTTTCTATAAACTTGGTCAAACATTAGGTAGTTTGACTTCGGTCAAACCTAATATGCAGAGTTAATAAAGACGGAGGGAGTACTAGTAGTTACTAGTACTACAAACTACTAGTACTAGTCTCTAGTTGCTTAGCCCAATCACCCAACACGCCACACGGGGAGTTTAGTGTCACAAAATTTTGAGGTCGGCGGGAAAATCTCCCGCGACCCTGAGTCGAGCAGTGCGAAGTTACCATCATAGCCTCCGAAACAGGCCTGCGGATGACGCTTGGTAGGGGGATGCTTTCATAACTTCAGGTTCACCCTACCAAGCCAACTCCACCCTGGCACCTAGAGTAGTACACCTAAATACTCCCCATTTTATATCCCCACCGCAAAATAGACTTCTCCATTGTACCGCAGCCTTCATGCTCCTCCCCTTCTACATCGGCGCACTCATCCACCGCAGCGCATCTACCTTATCATCGACCTCGTACGCCGCACTAGAGCTGGTCCACCGTCGTCGTCGTACACGGAGCCTCTTCCCCGACACCATCTTCCACGGTCTCGGATCTGCGTCCCGGAAGCCGACGCCAAGCATAGAAGCACCACCGTTGTGGAAAATGAACTAACTCCATTGCCGACAAGGACGCCATGGCGCTATGGCGCCAACGCTTCCCGTGGGACATCATCAATGAGCGCGAGTTCTACATGCAAAGGAGGGCGGAAAGGGAGAAGAGGATGGCGGAGCGAGCCTCCTATCGCGAGGACAAGCATACGCGAAAAGCGGACGCTCAATTCAACATGAGGCTAGGAATCTGATGACGATCGGTATCTTCACGCCTACATTGAGATGTCGGAGGAGGACATCGCCGAGGAGGAGTTGGACGACAAGGAGTACTTGAACTATCTATTTTTTATCTATCTATGCTGAGAACTATCTATGTCTCTACTCTATAGTCTCTACTCTCTATCTCTACTTCTCAATCTCAGCACTCCGGGCCCGCCAATACTGGCTATTCCGACGATGTAAACGGTTTTTAAAGTGCTGCACGTTGCGCTTCTGTTGGAGATGCTCTAACATGGCAGACGAGTGCTTTAATGTTACCCACAAGATGCGTGTGTATTACTACTCCATCCGTCCCATAATATAAGAACATTTTTGACACTAGTGGTGTCAAAAATGTTCTTATATTATGGGACGGAGGGAGTAGTATATTTTTCTTGCCATGTTGAGATTATGAAACCACGAGTGCGAACATGCAGAGGAGCAATGAAGACCAAACACGGGATATTGCGGACATCTTCGAGGAGCGTGGCAAGTTAAAGAGGAGCTGCACCGAACCTGTAAAATGAGCTTTGGTAAGTAACGCCCTTCCAATTACTTTCGTTTAGCCCCGTGTTCTTCGATGTGTATATGTTGTAGTTTCTGTTTCTCTTAGACTTGTGTTCTTCGATGTGTAATAAGAAGAGTCTTAATCGTCCTAATGCTTTTGTTTTTAGGTTGATGTAGGAAGTGGGTGTTCTCACCTTGTAGTCTGTTTTTATATTTTTCCTTTTGAATTCACTTCTCCGAGTCTTGTTTATCTGGCTTCTTCTAAATGGACCTGGGTTGCTTTGAGTATTGATCTAAAAAAGAAGTAACTTCATGTCAGGATGCAGTTCCTACAAGGAGGGAAGTAAGGTCAACCTCGAAATCATGTTTCCAAAATGAGGCTGGATTACACACAAGGTGCCAGTTCCCTAATGATGCTGGATTAGACAAAAGGTGCAAATTCCCAGATGATGCTGGATTACACACAAGCCAGGTGGAGTCAGCAACTGTTCATGTCCTCGTGGCTCTAGTAAAGGCCGAAAGATAGCATGCAACCGCCCTTGAGAATGTAGTTGAGTTCCTGAAGAAGCAAAAAGAGCAATCAGATGCTCTCTTCACCCAAGCCAAAGAAGAGATGGAAGAAGCCAGAAAGAAGCTAGCAGAGGCAGAGCAGGCTAGTCGTCTCCTGCTATCTGAAATTGTTATTAATAAAAAATTTCGTTCATAATAGCTAGGTTCAAATGTTTATCCAGTTAGCATGCATGTTGTGATGTCCGTGCATCTACTGATGTGGCACAAAATAATTTTTTTAGGGTCATGTGGTAACAACAATTACTTTCCAAACAATAACAGACGAAGCATTGGACATGGTATAGTTCACGCGCAAGCCCAACATTCCATGTTAAACTTCCACATCAAACTCATGTTCACATATATCTGCACATTCATAGATAATGTCCACAACCATGATTCACTTAAAAGCCAAAAAAATGTGAGGAGAGTTATAAATAAAGAAAAACCTCTAGTTCTTGCTACCAGTGTGAGCATAACAAGTCAAGACCGTGCATAATTAATTATATTTTGGTCATTTTTGTGTTCTAAATGCCGGCCGGCTCATGGAAGGACGTGTTGCCGGAACACGCGCGGATTCAATGGAGGCAGGCGGGGCAGTCTGAAGTCGGTTGCATGCAGCAAGGAGGCGTGTTCAGCCGGGCCTGCAGCGAGTGGGGCCCTCTTGGCCGGCGCGACGGTTCAATGCCTGTGCTATCAGAGCTCATGTCTGTGTTAGAGCGATAACTCCCTTCCAGTCCTTTTTTCTTTGGGTATAACAAAATCTCATTTTCCATTCACATTTTACAAGTAAAATTTGTGGACAAAGAGTGACCCAAAATACGATGGGGACTAGTAAACCAGGACAAACGTAGTAGTTTTTATTATCAAAGAAGGGTTTCCCCCTTCCGATTTTCATTACTAAAAACCAACATCTAAACCATTGTATGATGAACCTATCATCTTCCAACTATCCTTACTTCTGGAGCCTATTTTTTGTGTACTTGTGCCAGATTATATTAACGCACGCACCATATTACAGCACACATGAGCTCTCTCATCAGAATCCAGTGATAGCACACAAGGGTTTACAGGGGCGCTCCTATATTAGAATATCCTCTACATTACAAAGATAATCTCATTACTATTTATGTTTTCATGGTTCTCAGATATTATATGTAATTACACTGAATATCAGAATCCGTGCATCAGAAGAATATTGTGGAACACTACAACGACTTACAAAATTAGCACCAAGGTGTTGAGTGCCATTCTGGATGCAATGAAACTCATACGCTCCCCACTTGTAGATTCTTGTTCAGAATATGATCCTAATGACTATTCTGACCTCGAGGAGTCAAAGGCAGATGGCCTGTCTTGTTCACCCATCAAGGTGCCTATTCTAATTTGGCAACGTTTTATTGATTGCACGTATCTTGCATATGTTGTCTTGCATTTCTTGCACTTTTTTGCACCGCCATCTACTTAGTTTACTCATCATATATGTCAACATGCCATGCCCATCCATTATCAAGACATTCCATCTGACATCATACCATGTTTTTCCACTCAAATGTTGTTCTTGTGCATCAAACATCAAAAAGGAACAGGGTGATTGCCGAACCTGAAGGAGCACCAGCAAGGTCCTTGAAAAATGTGGTGGTGCTGGAGAAATCAGACATCACCCTACTTATGTTGGTTGTACAACCAGTGACACAAAACGTATGACCGAATCCAGCAGACTGTACCCATACTTCACTGGCCACACCACTAGCCCCACCACACAGGACCTGCACTCCAACAAAAGGTATGCCGATTTCAGTTGCCATAGCACCAGCCGTACCACAAAAAATTCCCAATCCAAAAAAAAGTACAACAAGTACACCGGCCGAAGACCTATCCCAACTGCAGAGACGGCCAATTCCTGCAGATTGGAATCCAGTTATTCCCAGTTTAAAAGACAATGCTTTCAATGTTGTTAGTGACTACGTGCATATATTCCCATCATAGGAAGATTCTAGTGAAGACAAACACCATTTTCACATCTTCCTGTCCCACTTTCATGTCAGTGCTATTATTCATGGTGATTATTTTCCTATTTTCTGCTGATTGAACACATCAATGATTTACATTACACTGTTGTAAGTAGGTGATGGTCAATCTGGATAGTCATGACGAGCGAAGCTTTCTTGCACTTTTCAAGGAAGCATTGCAGCAGTATCGATGTTACGTGAGGAAATCACACTTTGATGGAAAGTCTATAAACGAATTTGTGGTGAAGTCTCATGTGCTAATTTAGAGGAGATTGAATGGAAAAACCTTGTTATGCACTTGTCTCGTTCCCAGGATGAGGTACTATATATGATATCACATGATAATTTGAACTTCTACTTTTCCACATGTGCCTTACAGATCTTTTTTGCAGGAAATCTGCTCGAAGAAGAATTATGGTTTTAAAAGAACGACAGGATATCGCAACTATGATGTCCGCTGCTTTGCTCTTGTTAGTACATGTTGTCCTTTATCACTGTACTTGCATTCATACCTTGTTCATTATGTGATAGCAGTATGCATGATAGCTTGCTTATTAATTTTTCACACCAAATTATCTGATCTATATGAATGGTTACATTAGTGTAGAATATATCCAATGCCAATGAAATTTTTTAGTTCTGCATTGTTCTTGTAAGTACCTGCTGTCCTTTATGAGTGTACTTATATTGACAGGTAGTTGTTCATGTACCATCACTCTGCAGCTTATTTTCCTTTGCCCTCCATTTTCTACACATCAGATCCATATTTACTCTTACCTTAAGGTTGGATAACATCGATGGTACTAAAGAAGTTTAGCTCTGCATTGCTCTTGGCTATACCTTTTGCCTGTATCAATGTACTTACATTTATAGTTACTTGGTGATGTAGCATCACTCTTCATCTTATCTTAAATATTCTCCATTTTTCTTATATTATCACATCTATATTTACTCTTAACAAAATGTAGAATAAAGGCAATGCTTATGAAGAAGATTCTATGCTAAACTTCTTGAATTGCCCCCCCCCCATCAGCATGGACAAGGGCTTTATTAGCATGTCTTCACCAATATTGTAAGTTTGTCCTTCTCAAGCCTTCAAACTTTGTTGTGTATATTTGGTTAGGCATGACTACAACAACAGTTTATTTTTGGTATTTGCATCAAATTGCTTGTTTAAAGTTTATTATGTAGTTCATAAACAAAGATTGTCCTTCTCAATTTAAGTTTTCAGTTGTACAACCAAGTTCCTTCTTCATACCCTGTAAATTAAACTATATTGAGCAAGTGATCTTCTTTTGCACTGCATGTATGCTTTTGTTCTTGACCCGTAATCCATTAGTGTGGTGAACCTACCCACTACAGCACAATGTCATATTCTGCAGTGTCTCAACTATGAACAATGTCATATCATTCTACTATTATTTAAACTATCTCTTTATTTGCCAATCTGAAATGGGATAAATTGACAACATACTAACCATCGATACTTATGAGTTCTTGATCTGTAATCCAGTGGTGTTGTGAAGGTTCCAACTCCTTCACAATGTCATTTCCTGCCATGTCTTAACCTGAACAATACCATATTGTGTTAATGCTATTTTAAACTGTGTCAATTTATTCGTTAGTAAGAAATGTGATGAATTATCAGCATTGATACTTATATGTGCAAAACTTGTCATATGTCTGCTTGTTTATCTTTGAGAGTGAGGACGATTAAGTGTCAAACAAGCGCAGTCTCATCAGCTTGCTTAGCTACTTGCACTGCAGCTCCCGAGCAGGGCTAACCTTTCCTGAACTCTATTGAAGTGTTGTCGGTTTTGTATATTATTTTGGCGGCATGTTTAGTTGCACAGGTGACGATCTTTGATGCCCAGTGTATGTAATCTGCTATCTGCTTGTGCTTTATTATCATAGTGGCAAACTTTGATGCCCAGTGGATGTAATATGCCATAATTTCTTTATTGTATAGTATAGATTTTTTCTTATTCACATTGCTGCAGTTATTTTACTGTATATATAGCATGTCTTCGTAGTAAACCGGCCAAACCGTAAAATTATGGTACATAATCGGGTCATCATGCAAATCACTATGTATGATCCTCAAACTGTCCAATCTCTGTGCTCCGGTGTCATCCCTGGATCAGTAATGCTGACACCACACAGTACTTGAAGGATTTATAACATAGTAGCAATCACACACTTATTACCTCGAGTGTCTCAATAGAGAACTTATTACAATAGAGATGGCTTAAGGCCATCTAATAACCATAACAACAGAAGGCTTGGAAGATAAGTGAGTCCATCAACTCCAACGGAATCACTGAGTATAGAACCACGACCTAAAAATTCCTTAATCATCATTTGAAAAGTCTGCAACATTAACGTTGTAGCCCGAAACGGGTCAGCACATGGAATATGCTGGCAAAGTAACAACATAGAGAGTAATGGAATGAAACAGCTACTCTATATGCATATTTGGCTGGTGGAAAGCTCTATGGTTACAATTTTGCGTAAAGCCAATTTTTCCCTACTGCAAAGGAATAAATTTTATTTAACTATCATGGTAGTTGTTAAACATTGAGAATGGTTGACAACATTCTCAATCCCAATTAAGCATCATCATTAAACAAAACCCAACAAATTAAATTTTAGAGTAACATGTTGAGATTCACATGACAATCCAGGTACTAGATGCTCAAGATGTCCATAACCGGGGACACAGCTAACCATGATTAGTTTATACACTCTGCAGAGGTTTGCGCACTTTTCCCCACAAGACTCGATCGCCTCCGTTTGGTTTCTCGCACTGCATGGTGTTTGAGAAGATGGATGACCGAGACATAGTCTTTCAGAAGCGCTAGCACCTTACGATCGGGTAGACCGTTACACCTACTTTCCCCTACGTTTGCTAGTCTACCACTGTAAGAGTTCGCACAACTTAATCAACTATGCTAGAGCCCATAATAGCTTGTGGCTGCACACGGAAGTTTCTAGCATGAATAATCTCATGATCCCTTTGAGCCTGGGTGGCGGTCCATAAAGAAAACAGGCAATCCTGGAATACCCAGGTACCTCAATCCACCTAGATGTGTGTTTAAGTTTCCACCTTAAATAAACCATTAATTAACAATCTCACATCTGTCATGGATACACTCACCCAATCCACGTGTACTAGCATAGCATGGCATAATAGGCAAACGTAGAAGTAACTCCCAAAGGTTTGATAATAAACATGTAATAGGTACTACCTCAACTACTTCCCAAACCCACAATTTAATTAGATCCTAATCATGCAATGTGTGAGGATTGATCTAATGCAATAAAACTGGGTAGTGGGAAAGCATGATCAAAGTGTTACTTGCCTTGCTGATGATCCGGGAAACCTAGCGATTCGAAGTAGCAAGCGGCGCACTCCGGGTACTCTATCGCAAACAAACAAGCATACAATAAGTACTCAACTAATGCACAGGTAAAACTCAAATAAGATATCTAACTAGAAAGTTCAACTTAAGAACTCTGGTTGGCAAAAAGAGTCGAATCGAACGAAGCAACGAAAGACAAAAGGCAAAAGAAACAGGCTTCGTTTACTATTATGGATCTAAGGCAATTTTTACAGTGGCAAAAACTTGTTTAAGTTAGTTAAACGGAAAGAGGGTTTCGAGACGAAACTCCAGGCGCTTGAATCGCCTGATTCCGGCTAACGAGCGAAAAGTTAGACTAAAACGAAAATCAGATCAGAAATCGTGATCAGAAAAATCGCGGATTTAATCCGAGAAAAAGAAAAACAACGAACGTTCGCTAGAAAGAACGAACGGACGAACGCTCGCTATAAATAAACCGGAAAACCAATCTATTTTAAAAAAAACCGTAACTAAAAAACGAGCAAAATCGTCGGAAAAACCGAACGGTTTTCGAGAAAACCGAAGACTAAAAAAAACTACCTCCGGGGATGGCGGCGGCGGCGGCGCGGCTAGGGTTAGGGTTGGGCGGGGCGGTGACTTGGGCCTCGGCTGGGGCGGTGGGGTGGCTTACAAGAGGCCCGGCCAGGAGAGTCCCGACCGAAAATGGCGCGAGGTCGGTTCGGACTTTTTTTTTATAATTACGCTCGGAATAAAAAACAAAAGAAATACTAAACGGACTCCAAAAATCACGAAATAAAATTTCCCCGGCTTCTAAAGTCAAGCCGCACAGGATGAACATTTATTTGGGGCCTAAATGCAATTTTGAAAAATGTGCATTGTTCCTAAATTCAAATAAAATAACAAATAAAACCAAAATAAATCTTATTTGATTTTTTATTAAATCCTCAATATTTCTTTATTTTGGGAAAGTCATTTTATTCCCTCTCTCATACTTTTGTAATAGAAATAATTGAAGATAAAATAAATAAAATCAAAAGATCCTATTTTCAAAATTTGAGACAACTCAAATATGAAAATAACGAAATCCCCAACTCTCTCTGAGGGTCCTTGAGTTGCGTGAAATTTCTAGGATCAACCAAAATGCAATAAATATGATATACAATGATGATCTAGTGTATAACATTCCAAATTGAAAATTTGGGATGTTATAAACCTACCCCCCCTTAAGATGAATCTCACCCTCGAGATTCGGGTTGGCTAGAAAATAGGTGAGGGTGGTCTTTCAGCAGTTCTTCCTCTCGTTCCCAGGTGGCTTCATCCTCCGTGTGGTGGCTCCACTAAACCTTGCAAAACTTGATAACCTTGCCGCGGGTGACTCGACTGGCATACTCTAGAATCTTAACTGGTTTCTCCCCATAGGTCAAATCACTGTCCAACTGAATTGCTTCCAGTGGTACCGTATCTCTCAGTAGTATGTCAGCCACCTTTGCGTGGCACTTCTTCAACTGGGATACATGGAACACGTCGTGAACTCCCAACAATCCTTCGGGCAATTCCAGCTTGTAGGCTACTTCTCCCATACGCTCCAAAACTTTGTATGGGCCTACAAAACGTGGCGCTAATTTTCCCTTAACTTCAAAGCGCTTAACTCCTCGAAGTGGTGATACTCGAAGATAAACTCGGTCTCCGACTTCGTAAATTGTCTCCTTGCATTTAGAATCTGCATAACTCTTCTGCCTGGATTGAGCTACCTTCAGCCTGTCGCGAATTAATTTCACTTTCTGTTCAGATTCCTTTATCAGGTCCGGTCCAAACAACTGGCGGTCTCCAACTTCATCCCAGGACAATGGGGTCCTGCACCTCCTTCCGTACAAGGCTTCAAAAGGGGCCATCTTCAAACTGGATTGATAGCCATTGTTGTAAGAGAACTCTACATACGGCAAATTCTCGTCCCAACTAGATCCGTAATCTAGTGCACAAGATCTTAGCATATCCTCCAAAATCTGATTGACTCTCTCAGTCTGTCCATCTATCTGCGGGTGGAAAGCTATGCTAAACTCCAGTCTGGTTCCTAAAGTTTCATGCAACTGATTCCACAACTTTGAGGTAAACTAGGTTCCTCTATCTGATACTATACTCCTTGGAACACCATGCAGACAAACGATTCTAGTCATGTATATCTTTGCCAACTTTGCACTGGTATAGGTAGTCTTCACTGGAATGAAATGAGCTACCTTTGTCAAACGATCGACTACAACCCATATCGAGTCATAGCCTGAACGTGTTCTGGGCAATCCTGTAATAAAATCCATGCCTAACTTATCCCACTTCCATTCGGTTATGGGCAATGGCTGTAGCAATCCGGCTGGCTTCTGATGTTCTGCCTTTACTCTCTGACATACATCACAAACTACTACATATTCCGCAATATCCTTCTTCATTCCGGTCCACCAGAAAATATCCTTCAAATCCAAATACATCTTGGTATTTCCTGGGTGAATCGAATATGGTGAATCATTGGCCTCTTGTAAAATTAACTTCCTGATCTCCGGATCATTTGGCACATAAACACGGTCTTCAAACCATAAGGTATCGTGCTCATCCTCATCAAATCCCTTAGCTTTTCCTTTGCTCATTTTCTCCTTTATCTCAGCAATCTCCTTATCAGTCTTTTGGGCTTCTCTAATCCTATCCATCAACGTAGACTGAATCTCCAATTCTGCTACATAGCCTCTCAGAACTATTTCCAAACAAAGCTCTCGAAGATTTTTGGCTAACTCCCTTGGTAAATCTCCCGTCATTAAGGTGTTGACATGGCTCTTATAGCTCAACGCGTCAGCTACTACGTTAGCCTTTCCGGGGTGATAATGCAATTTCATATCATAATCCTTGATGAGCTCCAACCATCACTATAGGAATCAGCTATTTTGCCTTCTGCCACGGCGGACGGCAAAGGCATGAACGGCGGACGGCAAAGGCCTTTGCCGTCAGCCGCGGACGGCAAAAGGCTCCGGCAAAGTAGGCTACGGTAAACAGCTGCTTTGCCGTCTGCTTCCTAGCGGCTGACGGCAAAGGCCCTTTGCCGTCTGCGGCGGACGGCAAAGAGAGCGGACGGCAATAATTGCACTGTCAGTCCGTTAAGTGGCTAACGGCAGGCCTTTGCCGTCCGCCGCTGACGGCAAAATTTCTAGTGTCTTTGCCGTCCGCCGTATGATGTCATCTACACGTCACTACATGGCAGGTTCTTTGCCGTCTACCACTGATGGCAAAGTGCAGGTTCTTTGCCGTCCGCCACTGATGGCAAAGTCTTTGCCGTCTGCCACTGTAGGCAAACTGACCAAATGGGTCAGGTCCCAGGAAGCACAGCTGGATGCCACGTGTCTTCTTTGCCGTCCGCGGCAGACAGCAAAGAGCCCGTTGCCGTCGGTGGCAGACGGCAAAGAGCCTGCATATTGGCTCTGTTTTTTATTAAATCCAACAATTTTCATCACAAATATATATGACATATATAGATATATTTCAAAAGGCCATTACAGAGCAAACATATAAGATATCCAACACATAACTTCATCATCCAACCATATATATTACATGCATAGTTCCATCATACATAACAAGTTCAACATAGAGGCATCCAACCATATATATTACAATAGTTTCATCCAACGATACATGCATAGTTCAACGATACAAAAGAAACAGAGAAAGGGATAAGGAGCACTCCATCTATGCAAGCTTTCATCAAGTGAATGAAATCTGCAAAATGAAAAATAAGAAAGTTAGAACAAGAAGAATAGTAGAACAAGAAGAAGACTAGAACAAGAAGAGTAGAACAAGAAGAAGACTAGAACAAGAAGAGTATGTCATTTATGAGCTAACTTACATGAAATGGATCATATATGAGCTAACTAAGTTGAAATGGGTCGTTTATGAGCTAGCTAAGGTGAAATGGATCATTTATGAGCTAACTTAGTTGAAATGGGTCGTTTATGAGCTAACTAAGGTCAAATGGATCGTCTTTGAGGTAACTAAGGTGAAATGGATCGTTTTTAGCTAACTTAGGTGAAATGGATCATTTATGAGCTAACTTAGTTGAAATGGCTCGTTTTTGAGCTAACTTAGGTGAAATGGATCATTTATGAGCTAATTTAGTTGAAATGGATCTTTTTGAGCTAACTTAGGTGAAATGGATCATTTAAGAGCTAATTTAGGTGAAATGGATCGTTTTTTAGCTAACTTGGTGAAATGGATCATTTAAGAGCTAATTTAGGTGAAATGGATCGTTTTTAGCTAACTTGGTGAAATGGATCGTTTATGAGCTAAATTAGTTGAAATGGATCGTTTATGAGATAACCTAGGTAAGATGGGTCATTTTGGAGTTAACCTAGGTGAAATGGGTCATTTTAAAGCTAACGTAGGTAAAATGGATCATTTAGGAGCTAATCTAGGTAAAATGGGTCATTTTTGAGCTAACTTGGATGAACTGGATCATTTATAAGCTAACCTAGGTAAAATGGGTCATTTTAGAGCTAACTTAGGTAAAATGGATCGTCTATGAGATAACTAAGCTAATTATGCAATTTTTGACATCAGGAACATCTAAATGAGTGCTTTGGTTGATTTCAACTAGCCCTATATGTTCATGAGTCCTTCTAGTCTCCTTCGGCTGAAACCAATAACATTTGAAGACTACGACATTCGGTGGGTTTTCACCATAGAACAGAAGTTCATAAATTGCTTCAACTCTCCCATAATACTCGGTACCTCCTTCGCCGATAGCAGATACACAACAATTTGTAGACTTTCGGTCGGCCATAGATAGCTCTTTGCCATAGGTACGAAAGCGATACCCGTTGATGTCGTACTTGTCAAATGAACGGACCTTATAGTCAAAACCATTAGCGACTTGTCTCAATTCGGTGTCCATAGACTCTGAATTAGCCTACAAGTTTAATATGAAAGTATTGTTGCATTATGCACAAATTAGCGAATGAAATGAAATTGTCTAATAGAAATTACCGTTTCTTTGAACCAAGAGATGAAACCGGGATAGCCACCTCCTTGCTTTGCGAGAAGCTCATACTCTTCGACGGAATCCTTTTGGATCTCCGCTCCATACGAGAATATGGCGACGTATCGACTGTATGTCATATCCAGGAATAAGAGTAGTTCAAATGAAATAGAAGTTGCGAAACAATGTACCGAGAACTTACTCGATGTACGGCCGCACTTCTATGAGGTTGTTGAAGATATACAACGAAATGGTCCGCCATTCTTTGTTATCCAAAGATACTGGATGTGAAACACTAGCTGGTGCAAGATTCCCTTTGAATAGGCTGAGGTTGGATTCACCCTTTTTAGGCTCGTCAGCATTGTACCGAGGCTTCGGATTATACAAATGACGATTTTTGGCTTTGTAGTGCGCTGTTACGAAGTTTGCCGCCTCCTCTGTGATGAATGCCTCAGCCATCGATGCTTCAATTCTACGTTTATTTTTACATTTTTCTCGAAGCGTCTTCTGCATCCTCTCAGTTGGGTAGCACCAACGATTTTGCACGGGCCCCCCCAATCTTGCCTCGGTCGGGAGATGCAAAATCAAATGCTGCATTGGATTAAAGAAGCCCGGTGGAAAGATCTTCTCTAACTTGCAGATCAACTCCAGCGCCAACTCTTCCATTTCTTCTAGCACGCCAGGCGATAGTTCTTTCGCACAAAGAACATGGAAGAAATAGTTGAGTTCTGCCAGTACTAGCCATTCATCCTCAGGGATGAAGCCACGCAACATCACCGGCATTACCCGCTCAACCCATATGTGCCAATCATGACTCTTGAGAACAAATATCTTTAGTTTATCAAGATTCGCTCCCCTCTTTAGATTCGCTGCATACCCATCGGGGAACATCAACTGCTGTTGCACCCACAAGAGAATTTCCCTCATAGCTGGCCTTCCACGATTGAACCATGCCTTTGGCTTCGTCCAGTTCTGCTTTCCTTTCGGTTCTTTCATGTTTCGTAACGGCCTATCACATAGCGCCTCCAGATCGACACTAGCCTTAGTATTATCCTATGACTTCCCATCTATGCCGAACAATGTACCAAAAAGTGCCTCGGCGATATTCTTCTCAGTGTGCATCACGTCGATGTTGTGTGGGCAAAGGAGGTCTTTGAAGTAAGGCAGATCCCATAAGCATGTTTTGTGAGTCCACGCGTGCTTAGTATTATACCCCTTGAAGTACCCTGGACGTTGTGGATCTGGCTCGAGAGCGTTTAACTGATCCAGGGTCTGTTGGCCTGTCAATGCAGGTGGTGCAGAGTTTTTGACAACTCTACCCCTGATGAAGTTCTTCTTGTCTTTCCTGAACTTATGGCGAGGATCCAGGAACTGTCTATGCATGTCGAAGCAAGAAAACTTGCGACCGGCCTGAAGCCAACGAAACTCAAGAGCTCCCTTGCATGTGGGGCACGGGAACCTTCCATGCACACACCAGCCAACGAATAGCGCATACGCCGGCAAGTCATGCGTCGAGTACATGTACCAGACACGCATTATGAAGTTCCGTTTGCTAAAGGCGTCGTATGTCTTGAACCCATTATCCCAGGCTTCTTGCAATTCGTCCTTAAGCGGCTGCATGTACACATTCATATTTTTGCCCGGATAGTTGGGTCCTGGAATTATCAACGTCAGGAAAATGTTCTTTCTTTGCATAATCTGTTCGGGGGGAGATGAGTGGAAAGACAAATACGGGCCAACAACTGTATTGGGCTGCCGTCATACCAAACACACTGAACCCATCCGTGCTGATGCCGACTCGAGGATGCCTCGGATCTGCCGCTTTGTCAGCATGTAATTCATCAAACTTTTTCCACGCAACACCATCCGATGTGTGTACCATCATCAGATTCCCATCTGCATCTAGTTCGGTTCTTTTGCCTGTTTTGTGCCATGTCATCTGTCTGGCCGTCTCTTCGACCATGAAAAGACGTTGAAGTCTTGGTACGATTGGCATATACCGAAGAACACTAACGGGGATTTTGGTCTGTGTCTTCTCACCCATACCGTTGTCTACCACAATATACCTGGAAGACTTGCAAATGGGACAATAGTTCAAGTCCGCATAGTCAAGCCTAAATAAGGCACATCCTTTCTCACAGGCATGTATCTTCTCATAGGGCATCTTCAGTGCACGGAGGATTTTGTCCGACTGGTACAGGTTTGCAGGCATTACATGGCCTTTGGGTAGAAAGCATCCAAATACTGTCATAATTGCGTCATAGCATTCTCTGCCCAAGTTGAACTGAGCCTTCAGAGCCATTACTTGTGAGATGGCATCCAACTGACAAAGCTCAGTGTGCTCGTGGAGCGGACGTTTCGAAGACTCCAACATTTCATTGAAGGCCTTTGCAGATTCCTCCATCTCCTCGTCCGAATCCCGAGCATCATCATAGCCTTGCACCATGTTTTCCATCCCGGTACCATGCTCGTCGGTGCGACGACGATCCACCTCAGCTCGGTCACGTTGGGCAGACTCACCATGAAATGTCCACACCGTATAATCGGGCGTAAAACCACTCTTCTGCAGGTGTTTTCCCATTTCAGCCTCTGTCTTCTTTTCCCAATTGCCGCACCGGAAACAGGGGCACCAGGTTTTCTTTTGGCCATTTGCAAATGCGGCTTGCACAAACCCCTTAGTTTTTGTGAACCATTCAGCGCTCCATTTGTTCTGACCAGTGTGACCGGTATACATCCACGCACGGTCACTCATCTTGACTTTCAGAGCTACTGGACACACAACAATTATATATGTAATTCACCATGTATATATTCATCAGTTGATCTACTTTGTCAATTTTATTACGTCCATGCAACCTACACTCTAATAGGTAATGATAGGTCCTAATCCCACCCGTGTATGTGTAGATTGGGTTCATTTTCCCATGCTATGCTCCGGATCCGACGCAAAATTTCGGCAGCACCTCCCCGCTGTTCTCCTGATACACGTCTCTGCAATAAACAGAGAGGATGTGTACCCGGAGAACAATAGGGGAGGCACTGACGAAATATATGCGTCGGATCCGGAGCAAAGCATATGGGAAAACGAACCCAATCTACACATACTCGGGCTGTCCATGGATAGCGTTGGACAATTCGAAAGAATCAAGGTTATAAATATGCAAATGCATGCATATTTATAACTATGACGCTTTCGAACGGGAGACACATATTGGTTACGCATACTGATGATTCAAGACACATATATAGCTAGCTATCAAGTTTCATCGGAATAGATCAAATAATTAATGGGGGAGGAGGACTTGTCATTTGTGCTCACCCACGAACGAAGGGGCAGAGCTCGTCAAACGCACGGCGAGGTCGTCGAACACCAAACCTCGCAGCGATGAAACAACTGCACATTTAAAACTACACGATCAACACAATTATATATGATGTTTTTCATAACAAAATCGAAAAATATATGACCTAACTAATAATTCACAAATATATGACCCCGTCGGCCTCTGGAAGGCCAAAGAACACCTTTTCGGGAGGTGTCGGGGGTCGGGGTGTCCTGTCGGTGTCGGGGTGCCGTGTCGGGGTCGGGGTGCTGTTTCGGGGTCGGGGGGTCGGGGTGTCGTGTCGATGTCGGGGTAGTGCCGTGTCGGTGTCGGGGTGTTGTTTCGGGGTCGGGGTGTGGTGTCGGGGTCAGGGTGTCGGGTCAGGCTCGGGGTCAGGGTGTCGGGTCAGGCTCGGGGGGTTGGGGTGTCGGGGTCGGGGTCGGGATGTCGGGTCAGGCTCGGGGGGTCGGGGTGTCGGGTCGGTGTCGTGGTCGGGGTGTCGGGGTGGGGTCGGGGTCGGGGTCGGGGTTTCTGGGTCGGGGTCTCGGGGTCGGGGTCGGGGTCTCGGGGTCGGGGTGTCGTGTCGGGGTGCCGGGTCGGGGTCTGGGTACCATGTCCGGTCGGGTTTTTTTCCTTTCTTCTTCTTCCTCTTCTTCCTTTTCTTCCTTTTTTCCTTCTTCTTCTTCTTCTTTTTCTTCTTCTTCCTCCTTTCCTTTTTCCTCTTCTTCTTCTCCTCCTCTCCTCTTTTTTCTTCTTCTTCTTCCTCTTCTTCTTTTTTCTTCTCCTCCTCCTCTTCTTCTTCTTCTCCTCTCCTCTTTTTCTTTTCTTCTTCTTTCCTAAAACTAAACTAAACCTAAACCTAAAACTAAAAAAACAGAAAAAGGAAAAAACTAAATCTAAACCTAAAACTAAACTAAAACTAAACCTATAAACCTAAAACTAATCCTAAAACTAAATCTAAACTAAACATAAACCTAAAACTAAAAAAACAGAAAAAAGGAAAAAAAAGGAAGCAGAGACTCACCTGGGTGGAGGAGGGGGGCGGTGCGGCCTGGGGCGGCGAAGGAGGGGGCGGGGCGGCTGGGGCGGCGGAGGAGGGGGGCGGGGCGGCCTGGGGCGGCGGCGCCGGGCCCGGCCGGGGCGGCGGGGCGCGGAGGTGCCGGGGCGCCGGGGCGTGGCGGCGCCCAGACGGCAGGGCGGCGGGGGCGACGAGGCGGGGGGGGGGCGCCGGGGCGGCGGCGGGGTGGTGGGGCGACGGGGCGGGGGCGCTAGGGCGGTGGCGGGGTGGTGCGACGGGAAGGGGCGGTGGGAGAGAAAGAGAGAGAGAGAGGGGGGTGTGGGGCGCGGCCGTTAACGTTACGTGGGGTCCCCCCTCTTTGCCGTCCGCCACCCTTTGCCCTCCGCCTTCTTGCTCTTTGTCGTCCGCTAGCGGACGGCAAAGAGGGGGGCCGTTAGGTTTTTTTTGTAGCTCGTCAGTGGGGCCCCACCCTCTTTGCCGTCCGCTAGCGACGACAAAGAATCTTTGCTGTCCTCTAGCAGACGGCAAAGAACTGGCTGATGGCAAATTTGGTCTTTGCCATCAGCCAGTTCTTTGCCGTCTGCTTTTTGGAAGTTGATGGCAAAGAGCTTCTTTGTCGTCTGCTAGCGGACGGCAAAGAACTGGCAGATGGCAAAGTAGCTGATTCCAGTAGTGCATCTCCTTTGTGTGAGATTCAACTCCTTTTGTGAAAATATACTTCAAACTCTTATGATCCGCGTACACCTCGCAATGGTTTCCAATCAGAAAATGTCTCCAAGTCTTCAGTGCATGCACTACGGCTGCTAACTCCAAATCATGTGTAGCATAATTCAACTCATGAGGCTTAAGCTGTCGTGAGGCATATGAAACAACTCTTCCTTCCTTCATAAGTACGGCTCCAAGTCCTCGACGTGAAGCATCACAATACACCTCATAATCCTTGGTCTGGTCTGGCAAAATCAACACTGGTGAGGTAACCAAACGTTTCTTCAACTCCTGAAAACTAGCCTCACATTCCTCAGTCCATATGAACTTGGTATCCTTCTTTAACAACTCCGTCATAGGCTTCGCAATCTTTGAGAAATTCTCAATAAACCTCCGGTAGTATCCAATGAGTCCAAGAAAACTCCGGATCTCTCCAATTGTGGTTGGCGCTTCCCACTTGGTCACATTATGAACTTTAGTGGGATCTACTGCTATACCTTCTCCGGATATAACGTGTCCGAGAAATCCAACTTCTTTCAACCAAAACTCACATTTGCTAAATTTGGCATATAATTGATGTTCTCTGAGCTTTCGAAGAACCAAACGCAAATGCTCCTTATGCTCCTCTTCATTTTTCGAGTAAACCAGTATATCATCAATGAACACTACGACGAACTTATCCAAGAAATCCATAAACACTTTGTTCATCATGTTCATAAAATATGCAGGTGCGTTAGTCAGACCAAATGACATAACGGTATACTCGTACAGCCCATACCTGGTGGTAAAAGCTGTGTTGGGTATATCCTGTTCTCGAATCTTCAACTGGTGGTATCCTGATCGTAGATCAATCTTGGAAAACACCTTAGCTCCTTGCAATCGATCAAACAGATCATTGATCATCGGTAGTGGGTACTTGTTCTTGATGGTTACTTCATTCAATGCTCGATAATCAACAACCATCCTTAACGATCCATCCTTCTTCTCCACTAGAAGTACTGGAGATCCCCAAGGCGATGAACTTGGGTGAATGTATCCTTTATCCAGTAACTCCTTAATTTGCTTCTTAATTTCCACCAAATCCTTTGCAGGCATCCTATATGGTCTCTTTGATATTGGCCCGGTGCATGGCAAAAGCTCAATCAAAAAGTCAATATCTCTATCAGGTGGCATGCCTGGCAATTCTTCTGCAAATACATCAGGGAAATCCTTCACTACTGGTACTTCCTCCTGCACAACTCCTGTTAAACAATTTACTTGAGTCCTCTTCGACACATGTCGGGATACATACTTGATCATTCTCCCTTCTGGGGTGGTAAGCAAGATCGACTTACTGGCGCAATCGATGTTTCCTCCATACATCGACAACCAATCCATACCGAGAATTACATCCAAACCTTGTGATTCCAATATTATCAAATCTGAGGGTGTCACATCCCTAGCTTCTGGTAATGCTCTAGGCTAGCTTCATGTGTGCATCATGTCTATATTTCGAAATTTGAAATGAGGAAATTGAAAGCCTCAGAAATCATTTTAATAAAAGGGCAAGAAACCCTAAAATTGCAATCAGTAAATCCAAAAATGCCCTAGAAATAGCTCTGACAATTTTGGCAAGAGTTATAAATCAAACCAAAATTTTGGAACATTTCTAAGGAATTATTTGGGCTCTGATTTTAAATCAATATTCTATTTGAATTTGGAGTTATATTCATAATATATAATGAATATATTTTCAAATGCCCTAAGATATTTTATGTATATGAGGAGTAGACCTTAAGTGACATAAAATTATCCAGGGGAGTTTTGGCACTGTTTTCAAATTTGTTTGAATTTGAATTCAGTGGCAATTAAATAAAACAAAACAGAAGAAAAATTAAAAAAGAGCAGAAGACCTACCTGGCCTTACCTGCGGCCCAACAAGCCGGCCTAGCCCAGCTGGCTCCTGCCAGTCGTCCCGCACCTCTGCCAGTAGGCAGAGGCAAGGCAGCGAGCGCACGCGCCCGAGCGGCCACCTCCTGCTTCGCCGTGTCGACGCCTCCTTACTCCCAACCACGCGCCCAGGAGACGTGGACGAGGCCGTCCTGATCCCCCTTCTTCCCTGGCCATTTTCCCCCTCTCCCTCCTCCTTCTTCGCCCGAACAGAGAGCCCCGCCGGCCACCGCGGCGCGCAGCTCACCGCCGACGTGGTCACTGGCCTCCCCTCGCCTCCCCACCTTGCGTGAGAGCTCCGCCTCTCCGTTCTCTTCCTCATAGCCGAGCCGCACGACGCTGGGAGCCCCGTACCGTTGTCCTCGCCCGCTTCTTCAACCCTCGGCCGTGAAGATCTCCGGCGACCGTACGCCGTCGTTAGTGCATCCCCGAACTCCCCCTCGCGCTCGTTAGCCTCGCTGTGAGCCTCCGCACCGAACCCCTCTCTTCCCTCTGCTGATTTCATCCTCTAACTGTGGGCTCCGTTGAGCCCGAGAGCTCGTCGCCGCCGACCATGGCGCCGCCGTGGCCAGAGCCCGAACCAGCCGCCCCCGCATGCGTCATCGTTCTCCCCGCCTCTGCAGGGGCCCGTAGCCACCACCAGCTCCTCCTCCTGTACACCACAACACCGTCCCGGCCAACTCCGTGCGGGCTGCACTGTGGATGTGCTCGTTGTCATCAGCTCCGGCGACTACGCGACCAACCAGTGGCACCGTTGGACGCGGCGCATCCCCAGGGTCCTGTAGAATCCACCGGCGCGACGAATGGTCGCCGGAACAGAGATTCCGGCGTGCCTCCGCCTTCGATTGAGGTCGCCGGCGGCCTAACCCCGGCCGACTGACGTGTCAAATTAGGCTAAAACTAATTAGTCACTAACTACCCTCCCTAGTCACTGACATGTGGTCCCATGCCCTTCTGACACTTTTAGTTAGGATTAAATTAGCACTAACAGTCTTTGTTAATTAGCCTAGTCACTGACCAGTGGGTCCCAGCGTCAGGTTTGACCTGGACCACGCCCATTGACCGCTGACATCACAGTGACGTCATGCTAACGCAATAACTCTTTTCTGGATTTATTCTTTTACAGGAAATTCCAGAAAATTGCCTAAACTTCTAAAAATCATAGAAATTCAACCGTAACTCCAAATAAGATAAATTATATATGAAAAATGATCATAAAAATCCAAGGAATCTGAATATGGCATTTTCATGCATGTTTGAACAACTTAACCTCAATGTTTAGTCCAAAACATGATAATGCACTATTTGAATTCATAGTTTGAATTTGAATTTGAACCTGGTATTCAAACCAACTCCATTTGACTTGTTGCTAGTTGCATTAGCTCAATCAAAAGCATATTGCCATGTCATGATCATGCATCATATTGTTGCATCGCATTGATTGTGTTCTTCCTTGTTCGCCGGTAATTGCCCCCTCTCAGTAGACGTTGTTTCCGACGACGTGATCGATGACACCGATGAAGAGCTACACTATCTTCAGAAGTGCCAGGCAAGCAAAACCCCCTTGTTCATTCCGATACAATCCTACTCTCTCGCTCCTGCTCTCTTTTACTGCATTAGGACAACAACATTACAACTGCTACATGCTGCGGTAGCTGAACCCCTTTCCTCTGCATGACCTGTCATTGCCAGAGTAAATAGATGAAACCCACTAGCATGAGTAGGAGTTGCTTGAGCCCTGATGTGCCTACTCGTTCATGCTTGTTGTCATGCCTGCTACTGCTTAGAGTTGAGTCGGGTCTGATTCATCGGGAATGGATTGGAATGTGGTGAACATGTCCTACTGCTGAGAGCTAAGTGTGTGAACACGATTTGGTAAAGGTAGCGGCGAGAGGCCATGTAGGAGTACATGGTGGGTTATCTCATTGCAGCCGTCCTTAGGAACTGAGTTCTGTGTTTGTGATCCATGAACAGTTACTAACACACATTGGGCTCCGGGCGCTCCAAGCTCTCTCGTCTTATTAATCAACTCGATCCTTGTCCAGGAGTTGCAACTAGTTTCTGGTGTTTGTAGGTAGTGCTAGTAGTCTACCAAGTGGCATGCGGTACAGGTGGGCTTGGGACAGACTAGGCACAGTGGCCCGGTGTACCAAGTGGCACCCGGATGGTGGGCTTGGGAACCCTGCTCACATCGTTTGGGGCCGTGAGCGACACCCCGGCCGGATCTCCTTGCGGATGGAACCCGAATAGGCGATAAACCTGGACTAGAGACTTGTTGGTTAGTCAGGTCGTGGCCGACTCCCTCGCCCGGTTTCCGCTTGAAGGTTGCCGAGGTACATGACGTGTATAGGGCGATAAGTGGCGAGAACGTGTGTGAAGAAGTACACCCCTGCAGTGTTATCATTATCTATTCGAATAGCCGGATTCCTCGGATATGGAAACTTGGACCCCTTGCATAGTTCATAGACAAGTGAAAGTGGATACTCTAAAATGCGCCAGATAAGCGTGAGTGCTACGGATGGCGTTCTCGTAGGGAGGCGGGAGCGGATCCATAGTGGTGTATTGGTATGGTGAATTTGTGGACTCGTGTGCGCCACCTCAAAAGAGTTACTTGCAGTCGTAGTTCAGGTTAGCCACTGAGTATAAGCTGGCTTCCTGCAGTTAAACTCCACCACCCTCTTTGTTGACACTGATGCATATGTAGTTAGTTCTGATGTAAGTCTTGCTGGGTACATTTGTACTCACGTTTGCTTAATTTATGTTTTGCAGAGAGACGTCAGTCTTGCTAGTAGTTCTGCGTGGACTTCGACGTTTAGCTTGTTACCTCAGCTACGATCTTGTGCCCTCGGCAGGATCTGGTAGATAGTCAGGCTTCTCAGCCTTTTTCATTTGTAGATGTCTGTACTCAGACATGTTAAGCTTCCGCATGTGCTTTGACTTGTAAGCTCTGAATGTGGGGTCATGAGACCCATGCTTGTAATATCTCGCTCCTCGGAGCCTAATGAATAAATACTTGAGTCGTAGATTCTTGTTGTGATGCCATGTTGTATGTACTCATATCAGGCATATTGTGTGTATGATTGAAATGCTTGGTATGAGTGGGATCCGACAATCTAGTTGTTTATCCTTGGCAGCCTATCATATGGGGAAATGTAGTCTAGTGCTTTCTGAGCGATAGTAGTCCGCTACAGCCCGGTTCACCGGAGTCCTGCTAGCCCATCACTACTACTCAGAACACTTCACTGGCCGGCATGTGTTTCACCTCATTCCTGTGTCTGTCCCTTTGGGGAAATGTCACACGGTGACTTCCGGAGTCCTGTTAGCTCAGTGCTACAGCCCGGATACACTCGTTGATGACTGACATGCTCGATGTGATTCATGTATGCCTGTCCTCATGGGTTAGCGCCGCTTTGGGTTCACGACTAGCCATGTCGGCCTAGGTTCTCTGTCATATGGATGCTAGCGACACTATCATATACATGAGCAAAAAGGCGCAAATGGTCCCGGGCCAGGTAAGGTGGCACCCGTGGGAATACCGTGCGTGAGGCCGCAAAGTGATATGATGTGTTACATACTAGATCGATGTGGCTTAGGATCGGGGTCCTGACAGCTTTGGTATCAGAGCCTAACTGCCTGTAGGATTACCAAGCCAAACTGGTCGAAGTTGAGTCTAGAAATGCTTTAGTTATATAAGGGAATTGATTGTGGAAGGGAATGTAAGGCTCTTTTTACTCCTTATACCTCATGGCCTTCTGATCTGAGTCAACCTCTTCTCTTCTACGGGGATTAAGAACTAGGCCTTCTCATCTATCTATCAGGATGACGTGTTACTAATCCATAGACTTATAAGATTGGTGGATTTAAGCCTCAGTTCAGTTCCTACTACTTCCGTGTGTTCATAGTTGGTCTCGGAACCTTGATATTGTGCATCTGAGTGGTTATGCCACCAATTTGCAGGATGTCTCAAAACTTTTTGAGCATTTAAAGCCGTTATGCTGTCCGAGTCATCCCAGGTTTCTAGATAGTCTGATGCATTTGCAAATCCTTCCTCCTAGTTTTCAATGTCCTTTTGGCCCAGATTAAGCACACTAATCGGTCTATTGAGGTACTCCATTGCCTCGGTATATATGTTGGAGCTATTATTAAGACCCTAGGTGTCGTAGAGGATCACCTAGTAATCTGGCCATGTTTGTGTTCCCAGTGTGATGATTCTGGCCACCATTCTCGAAAGCATCCCGTGATGTTACTTAGTAGTAGGTATTGTACTCCTAGGTTTCTGAACCCGAGATTCACCCTACTTACTTCATGTTGATAGTGTTTCTAGTTCTTTAATATATTAGTAACCTTTGTGATAGTCCTCGAGGTCCATGGTATATCATTCTTCCTAATACCATGAACCATCTTTGGCAAGAGTTCTTTGAACCAAAAGATCACCATTAGTGTACTCTTGAGGAGTTCTCCATCCATAATTGTGATTCTGCCAGTTCTACCTTTCTACATGGGTTATCCGGAAGAAATATGTTGAACTCGCTCGACATACTAATCTATGCATCCACAACTCAGAAAGTTATATGTTCCTTTGAGTTGTCCCCCTCCAGTTATATCCCGACCTTCATCTATCAATTGATAGTCAGGAGTAGTCGTGCACTCGTGTTATCGATGCCTATTATTCCTGTGGTCCGTCAAGCCATTCTATTCCAGAATGACTAGGGGAAACAAACTCCAATACCTCATCCATTTCTAAGATTGGGTCAAAGCAGTTGTATTCCACAGATCAAATACAATCAAGCTTTTGAGTCTGTTCTACCCTGAAGTATTACCCACCTTATGTCAAGAATATCATGAGAATTGCACCATCTCTTATGAATTCTTGATGCAGTGATACTTCTTGCCATCATTTTTCATTCCTCGGTCCCGTGTTGTCGCAACCGGAATGTCGGCAAGTGAACTATGATGTGTGAAATAAATACTCCTAGCAACTCCGCTTCTTAGTAGTTAATGGACATTAATATCATTCTTAGTGTGCTAATTATTGAATCATCACCCTAAGGTTGATCGTGCTACCTAGTCCTTATTTCTGGTGCACTCTTCGATCAATGAGTTAGGATTTTCAACCCCTTTCTTATTGGATCATATCATCTTGCCTCGAAAGCAAGATTGTTCTCGAGCATAGTAACATATCCTTGGTTTGTGATGTTCCGAATATCTTCTCGGAAGTATTACCAGGTTGTCACCTGACCGCTATGTTGAGTTCATGATCAAGTTGGTTTTCCTCTAAACCAGCCATTCTCCAAGAATCTATGTTGGATACCCATGAGCTACTTGGTTAATCTAAACAACAACTTGGAGAATTGGAAGATGAAAGCTTGTCCGACTTAGTTCATCACTAAGGGATATCCTTGTGTGTGTGTGTGTTGAAGGAAGATGATATCTCCGTCGATTGGTCCTCGTGATCAGTTGTTGAATCTATTTCCTTGTCAAAACTTTGTTTTGAGTGTGGGCTATCCTCAAATCAAACCAGAACCAACGATGTTCGTAATGTTGTCTTACTCATGGTTGACTCCTCGAGCATACACTATTACATCCTTTGGGTCTGATCAATGCTAACGCCGTGTTCACATGATGGTGGAAGTCCAGTGATATGGAAATTCCGATGAGTTGCTGTTGAACCATCAGCAATATTTTGTCTCCTCCATGATTTGTGTTGAACATCCAGCTAGTGTTGGAAACTTGTGTAAGCATTTTCTTCACGCCCCGTTCATGAAGTATATGTTTGGATGAAAGAAGTGACTTCCTTTGATTCACGTGCATTTGATGTAAGTTGCCGCCGTGAATTCGGGAAAGTTTGTTTTGCTTCCTATGGAATTATCCCAAGTCAGTCATGCACGTGCGAAGTATTCTATGGTCTGATAGACTGATCATCTTCATTCCATATGTATCCCTAGCACACCAAGCCACTGACTGATTTGCTCAGGGAGAAGGAGTCCCTTCATAAGAGCTAATCCGGACTTATGAAAAGACTTCGATATCCTCGATGATGGTTCCCCCACCTGAACTCGGTAGTGTTTTCTTATAAGACTTCTATGTGGTCATGCTTGTCTTGGACAATGTGTTCCCATGTGTGTAGCAGAACCAGCTCATGTTTTGGAGCTTGCCATCGTAGTTCATTTCCCGAGAATCTCGCAACATCATCTCGTCGATTTGTGTTGCAAACTTTCTTTTCCAGACATGATGTTTGAAATATCCTGTTACCAACCAGATCTGAATCTCAGGCAGATATGATGGTTGGAACATCTCCAAGATCTATGATGTAGGTCCCGACGAGGTTGATGCTCTGGCCGACACACCTAGCTGGAAGACCTATCATTGTAGTATCTTGATTGAGGAAGTTGGCCACCTCCCCATAAGGATTTCGTAGGATTTACTCCAGTAGTTATTCCTTGTGGATTCTTGTGCTCCCGAAGTCCGACCTTTTACTTGATGTTCTAGATACCAAACCATATCTATAAATGGTTTACGCTACCACATCAAGGAGAACATTAGAAGCAGAGTGCTAAATGTCTCTCGGTCGAACATCCAGATTTCGTTTCCTTGGCATTGCTAAGGTGAAATCTGAGAAAGTGTTGTCCTCCATTGTATCTGCATTGACCATCACTATTCATCATGGCAGTAGGATGTGTTGCCAGGATCCTCGGCACGGATGTTGGTAGAACGTTGATGAATATGGAAATGCTTGAGTTCTTGAGTGCACGCACAAGCAAAATCATCCCTTGTGTTGTCTTCAACAAGGTAGTCCACATCATCCATCCTAGTCGGAGTATGCCATTCTTTCGAACCCCTTCCAACGATCGATTGTGATTACCTCAGGCTGGTATAAAGAGTTTCAATGATCTTTGTATCAAAAGTAATTCTTTTTGCCACTTAAGGGAATAATTCTACGAGCCACCTTCCCTAAGGTGCCCCGTTATGGAGTCATGGCAATTAACTCCTTGCTACTTTGAAGCGATGCACCATCTTATTCAGCGTGGAATTGTGCTTATCAACTTGAATCCTCGTTCTCTGTTCCACTCCATCCCTCCTGATGTATGTTTTGTGTCTCAGCTCAAGAGATGTTTCAATGTCTCACTCCGTGAGTTGATCCTGAGTTGTTCGACCTTCGATAAGATCGATCCCTCTTGAGTTTTCCTTCTCCTCTCATTGTCATGTTAGTTGGAGTTCTCGGGGCAAGACTTTGAGACAAAGATGGTGATTGAATCAACGTTCATTTGAAGTGCAACCTGGATCGTGAAGATTGCGTTAGTTGCGTTCCCCCATCATATTACCCTACGCTTGAATCTCAGGACGAGATTCTTGTTTAGTAGGGGTGAGCTGTCACATCCCTAGCTTCTGGTAATGCTCTAGGCTAGCTTCCTGTGTGCATCATGTCTATATTCTGAAAGTTGAAATGAGGAAATTTAAAGCCTCGGAAATCATTTTAATAAAAGGGCAAGAAACCCTAAAATTGCAATCAGTAAATCCAAAAATGCCCTAGAAATAGCTCTGACAATTTTGGCAAGAGTTATAAATCAAACCAAAATTTTGGAACATTTCTAAGGAATTATTTGGGCTCTGATTTTAAATCAATATTCTATTTGAATTTGGAGTTATATTCATAATATATAATGAATATATTTTCAAATGCCCTGAGATATTTTATGTATATGAGGAGTAGACCTTAAGTGACATAAAATTATCCAGGGGAGTTTTGGCACTGTTTTCAAATTTGTTTGAATTTGAATTCAGTGGCAATTAAATAAAACAAAACAGAAGAAAAATTAAAAAGAGCAGAAGACCTACCTGGCCTTACCTGCGGCCCAGCAAGCCGGCCCAGCCCAGCTGGCCCCTGCCAGTCGTCCCGTAGCTCTGCCAGTAGGCAGAGGCAAGGCAGTGAGCGCACGCGCCCGAGCGGCCACCTCCTGCTTCGCCGTGTCGACGCCCCCTTCCTCCCAACCCCGCGCCGAGGAGACGTGGACGAGGCCGTGTTGATCCCCCTTCTTCCCTGGACATTTTCCCCCTCTCCCTCCTCCTTCGCCCGAACAGAGAGCCCCGCCGGCCACCACAGCGTGCAGCTCACCGCCGACGTGGTCACTGGCCTCCCCTCGCCTCCCCACCTTGCGTGAGAGCTCCGCCTCTCCGTTCTCTTCCTGATAGCCGAGACGCACGACGCCGGGAGCCCCGTACCGTCGTCCTCGCCCGCTTCTTCAACCCTCGGCCGTGAAGATCTCCGGCGACCGTACACCGTCGTCAGTGCATCCCCGACCTCCCCCTCGCGCTCGTTAGCCTCGCTGTGAGCCTCTGCACCGAACCCCTCTCTTCCCTCTGCTGATTTCATCCTCTAACCGTAGGCTCCGTTGAGCCCGAGAGCTCGTCGCCGCCGACCATGGCGCCGCCGTGGCCAGAGCCCGAACCAGCCGCCCCCGCATGCGTCATCATTCTCCCCGCCTTTGCAGGAGCCCGTAGCCACCACCAGCTCCTCCTCCCGTACACCACAACACCGTCCCGGCCAACTCCGTGCAGGCGCTGCCACGGATGTGCTCGTCGCCGTCAGCTCCGGTGACTACGCGACTAACCAGTGGCACCGTTGGACGCGGCGCATCCCCAGGGTCCTGTAGAATCCACATGCGCGACGAATGGTCGCCGGAACGGAGATTCCGGTGTGCCTCCGCCTTCGGTTGTGGTCGCCGGCGGCCTAACCCCGGTCGGCTGACGTGTCAAATTAGGCTAAAACTAATTAGTCACTAACTACGCTCCCTAGTCACTGACATGTGGGCCCATGCCCTTCTGACACTTTTAATTAGGATTAAATTAGCACTAACAGTCTTTGTTAATTAGCCTAGTCACCGACCAGTGGGTCCTAGTGTCAGGTTTGACCTGGACCACGCCCGTTGACCGCTGACATCACAGTGACGTCATGCTGATGCAATAACTCTTTTCTGGATTTATTCTTTTACAGGAAATTCCAGAAAATTCTAAAAATCATAGAAATTCAACCGTAACTCCAAATAAGATAAATTATATATGAAAAATGATCAGAAAAATCCAAGGAATCAGAATAAGGCATTTTCATGCATGTTTGAACAACTTAACCTCACTATATAGTCCAAAACATGATAATGCACTATTTGAATTCATAGTTTGAATTTGAATTTGAACCTAGTGTTCAAACCAACTCCATTTGACTTGTTGCTAGTTGCATTAGCTCAATCAACAGCATATTGCCATGTCATGATCATGCATCATATTGTTGCATCACATTGATTGTGTTCTTCCTTGTTTGCCGGTAATTGCCCCCTCTCATTAGACGTTGTTTCCGATGACGTGATCGATGACACCGATGAAGAGCTATACTATCTTCAGAAGTGCCAGGCAAGCAAAACCCCCTTGCTCATTCCGATACAATCCTACTCTCTCGCTCCTGCTCTCTTTTACTGCATTAGGACAACAACGTTACAACTGTTACATGCTGCGGTAGCTGAACCCCTTTCCTCTGCATGACCTGTCATTGCCACAGTAAATAGATGAAACCCACTAGCATGAGTAGGAGTTTCTTGAGCCCTGATGTGCCTACTCATTCATGCTTGTTGTCATGCCTGCTACTGCTTAGAGTTGAGTCGGGTCTGATTCATCGGGAATGGATTGGAATGTGGTGAACATGTCCTACTATTGAGAGCTAAGTGTGTGAACACGATTTGGTAAAGGTAGCGGTGAGAGGCCATGTAGGAGTACATGGTGGGTTGTCTCATTGCAGCCGTCCTTAGGAACTGAGTTCTGTGTTTGTGATCCATGAACAGTTACTAACACACATTGGCCTCCGGGCGCTCCAAGCTCTCTCGTCTTATTAATCAACTCGATCCTTTTCCAGGAGTTGCAACAAGTTTCTGGTGTTTGTAGGTAGTGCTAGTAGTCTACCAAGTGGCACCCGGTACAGGTGGGCTTGGGACAGACTAGGCACAGTGGCCCGGTGTACCAAGTGGCACCCGGATGGTGGGCTTGGGAACCCTGCTCACATTGTTTGGGGCCGTGAGCGACACCCCGGCCGGATCTCCTTGCGGATGGAACCTGAATAGGCGATAAACCTGGACTAGAGACTTGTTGGTTAGTCAGGTCGTGGCCGACTCCCTCGCCCGATTTCCACTTGAAGGTTGCCGAGGTACATGACGTGTACAGGGCGATAAGTGGCGAGAGCGTGTGTGAAGAAGTACACCCCTTCAGGGTTATCATTATCTATTCGAATAGCCGGATTCCTTGGATATGGAAACTTGGACCCCTTGCATAGTTCATAGACAAGTGAAAGTGGATACTCTAAAATGCGGAAGATAAGCATGAGTGCTACAGATGGCGTTCTCGTAGGGAGACGGGAGCGGATCCATAGTGGTGTATTGGTATGGTGAATTTGTGGACTCGTGTGCGCCACCTCAAAAGAGTTACTTGCAGTCATAGTTCAGGTTAGCCACTGAGTCAAAGCTGGCTTGCTGCAGTTAAACTCCACCACCCTCTTTGTTGATACCGATGCATATGTAGTTAGTTCTGATGTAAGTCTTGTTGGGTACATTTGTACTCACGTTTGCTTAATTTATGTTTTGCAGAGAGACGTCAGTCTCGCTAGTAGTTCCGTGTGGACTTCGACGGTTAGCTTGTTACCTCAGCTACGATCTTGTGCCCTCGGCAGGATTTGGTAGATAGTCAGGCTTCTCAGCCTTTTTCACTTGTAGATGTCTGTACTCAGACATGTTAAGCTTCCGCATGTGCTTTGACTTGTATGCTCTGAATGTGGGGTCATGAGACCCATGCTTGTAATATCTCGCTCCTCGGAGCCTAATGAATAAATACTTGAGTCGTAGAGTCTTGTTGTGATGCCATGTTGTATGTACTCATATCGGGCATATTGTGTGTATGATTGAAATGCTTGGTATGAGTGGGATCTGACAATCTAGTTGTTTATCCTTGGCAGCCTATCATATGGGGAAATGTAGTCTAGTGCTTTCTGAGCGATAGTAGTCCGCTATAGCCCGGTTCACCGGAGTCCTGCTAGCCCAGCACTACTGCTCAGAACACTTGACTGGCCGGCATGTGTTTCACTTTGTTCCTGTGTCTGTCCCTTCGGGGAAATGTCACGCGGTGACTTTCGGAGTCCTGTTAGCCTAGTGCTATAGCCCGGATTCACACGTTGATGACCGACATGCTCGATGTGATTCATGTATGCCTGTCCTCATGGGTTAGCGCCGCTTTGGGTTCACGACTAGCCATGTCGGCCCGGGTTCTCTGTCATATGGATGCTAGCGACACTATCATATACGTGAGCCAAAAGGCGCAAACGGTCCCGGGCCAGGTAAGGTGGCACCGGTGGGAATACCGTGCATGAGGCCGCAAAGTGATATGATGTGTTACATGCTAGATCGATGTGGCTTAGGATCGGGGTCCTGACAGAGGGGAACACATGCCTACCTATACTTAATGGCACTTGAAAACATCCTTGGCTAGCCATATATTCCGCTCCCGGTGAGCTTACTAACATAGGTGTTCTAAGTACTTTGGTGGGCAGGTTATACTTATCCACAAATCCCCTTGATATGTATGAATGCGATGCACCGGTATCGAAAAGAACAAGTGCACTAAATGACTTAACCAAAACATACCGATTACTGCATCCGGCTGCTCTTCAACCACCTCCACGTTAACGTGGTTCACCTGTCCCCTATTGAAAGGGTTTGGCTTCTTCCCAGAGCTTCCATTGCCATTTCCATTCTGTGATTCTGGACATTCATTGGCATAATGTCCGGTCTTCTGGCACTTAAAGCAAGTGACTTGGCTCAGGTCTCTCTTGGCTGGGGTCGATGGGTTGGTGCGGTTCTGGCCGTTGCTTCCACCATTACCATTATCATTCTTGGTGCCATTGTGATAATCCCAAAGGTTTGATAATAAACAGGTAATAGGTACTACCTCAACTACTTCCCAAACCCACAATTTAACTAGATCCTAATCATGCAATGTGTGAGGATTGATCTAATGCAATAAAACTGCGTAGTAGGAAAGCATGATAAAAGTGTTACTTGCCTTGCTGATGATCCGGGAAACCTAGCGATTCGAAGTAGCAAGCGGCGCACTCCGGGTACTCTATCGCAAACAAACAAGCATACAAAAAGTACTCAACTAATGCACAGGTAAAAGTCAAATAAGAGATCTAACCAGAAAGTTCAACTTAAGAACTCTGGTTAGCAAAAAGAGTCAAATCGAACAAAGCAACGAAAGACAAAAGGCAAAAGAAATAGGCTTCGTTTACTATTCTGGATCTAAGGCAATTTTTACAGTGGAAAAAACTTGTTTAAGATGGTTAAATGGAAAGATGGTTTCGAGACGAAACTCCAGGCGCTTGAATCGCCTGATTCCGATAAACGAGCGAAAAGTTAGACTAAAACGAAAATCGGATCAGAAATCGCGATCAGAAAAATCGCGGATTTAATCCGAGAAAAAGAAAAATGACGAATGTTCGCTAGAACAAACGAACGGACGAACGCTCCCTATTTAAATAAACCGGAAAACCGATCTACTTTAAAAAAAACCGAAACTAAAAAAACGAGCAAAACCGTCGGTAAAACCGAATGGTTTTCGAGAAAATTGGAGACCAAAAAAACTGCGGCGATGGCGGCGGTGGTGGTTCGGTGGCGGCGGCGGCGAGGCGCGGCGGCGACGCGGCTAGGGTTAGGGTTGGGCGGGGCGGCGACTTGGGCCTCGGCTGGGACGGCGGGGCGGCTTATAAGAGGCCCGGCCAGGAGAGTCCCGGCCGAAAACGGCCCGAGGTGGGTTCGGATGTTTGTTTTAATATAATTATGCTCAGAAGAAAAAACAAAAGAAATACTAAACGGACTCCAAAAATCCCAAAATAAATTTTCCCCGGCTTCTAAAATCAAGCCGCACAGGATGAACATTTGTTTGGGGCCTAAATGCAATTGTGAAAAACACGCATTTTTCCTAAATTAAAATAAAATAACAAATAAAACCAAAATAAATGTTATTTGATTTTTTTATTAAATCCTCAATATTTCTTTATTTTGGGAAAGTCATTTTATTCCCTCTCTCATATTTTTGTAATAGAAATAATTGAAGATAAAATAAATAAAATCAAAAGATCCTATTTTCAGAATTTGAGACAACCCAAATATGAAAATAACGAAATCCCCAACTCTCTCCGAGGGTCCTTGAGTTGCGTGAAATTTCTAGGATCAACCAAAATGCAATAAATATGATATGCAATGATGATCTAGTGTATAACATTCCAAATTGAAATTTTGGGATGTTACACCAGCCATCTTGGTCCGTTAACAGGCCTAAATGTAAACTGGCCCACTAGTAGATTCGGGCCTTTAATAGGCCGAGTAAACCACCGGCCCTATTTTTGCAAGAAAACTCAATGGGCTTTTAGGAGGCTGAAAAGTAGGTTGGGCTTGAAACGTGCCAAACAGCTCACGGGCCGATAGCAGGCCGAAATAGACCCCGTCTCATGATTGTTCCAATCACATCACGGGCCGTTAACAGGCCAAAATTGTCTCGGTCCTTCTTTCGCTCAATCAGATTATTGGCTGTGAGCAGGCCGAATGCAAACCGAGTCGTAGTTAGGCCCAACTATACGACTCGATTTTAACAGGCCAAAAATATAGGGCCGAAATGTTAAACGGGCCTTTAACAAGCCAAAACTAATATTAGACCAAATTACTAAATGGGCCTTTAGCAACTGGGCCCAAAAGCATATCGTCCAGTTGACGGGACGAATCTGATATGGGCCAAAATTTAGCCCAAAGCCTCTTAAAGGGCCGGATCTGATCTGGGCTGTAATTCGGCCCAGAACATGGTAGGCTTTTGACAGGCTGGTCTCACATGGGCCTTTATTAGGCCTGGAAGGTGGCAGGTTGTTAATGGACCGGATCAAATATGGGCCGACATTTGGCCGAAAACATGGCGGCCTGTTAACGGGTCAGCCCGCTAGTGTCCTCAAAATCTTGCGGGCCTTTAGCTCGGCCAGACCATTATGGTCGGTGAAATCTCGTGGGCCTTTAGTTGGGCCGGCCCATTATGGTCCGCAAAATCTTGTGGGCCTTTAGTTGGGCTGCCCCATTTAATCTTCATGGGCCACATTTTGGCCGGTCCATGTGTCAACATATCATAGGCGCATCCCGCCCATTGGATGAGTGGCACCTATGCCAACACGGAGCTGACACGTGGTTCTGTCGGCCAATGAGAATTTTACACGTGGAAAATCGGCATTGGTTGTGGATGTTAGCAGGTTATTGGATCCAAAACCGGACCCGATAGCTTCACGGCGACCCGTTACGATGGATGCCATGTGTCGTTCACCCTTGACGAAAGAACTTCTATGACGCGTGATTTATCATCATGGAAGTGGACGCTTCCATGATGATAATTTTGGTAATGTCATTGAACACTTCTATGACAGCACAGGTATGACTATCTTGGTTCTGTCATAAAATCGTCATGGATGTACATGCATGACAGAAAACGTGACCTACTGTGACAAACACGTATCATCACAGAAGTGTATTTTTTTGTAGTGATACCTTTGCATTCTTGCATGTTGAACTTCTTGAATAAGTCCTTGGTGTACTTTGTTTGAGAAACAAAGGTACCCTCCTTAGTTTTCTTGATTTGCAAACCAAGAAAGAACTTGAGTTCACTCATCATAGACATCTCAAACTTCTCCGACATTAGCTTTCCAAACTTTTCACTAAAATGGGTGTTAGTCGAACCAAATATGATATCATCAACATAAATTTGGCACGCAAATAATTCACCATTAACCCTTTTAGTAAAAAGAGTAGAATCTATCTTTCCAATCTCAAATCCTTTTTCAATAAGGAACTTGGTTAAGCATTTATACCATGCTCTAGGAGCTTGTTTAATACCGTAAAGTGCTTTGTGAAGTTTGTAAAAATGGTCCGTTTCTTAGGATTAACAAAGCCGGGAGGTTGTTTTACATAAACTTCCTCCTCAATTTCACCATTTAGAAACGAACTTTTAATGTCCATTTGGTACAAGGTAATATCATGGTGATTACCATAGGCAAGTAAAATGCGGATGGACTCAAGTCTAGCAATGGGGGAATATGTCTCACCATAGTCCATACCTTCTACTTGAGTGTAGCATTGGGCGACAAGACATGCTTTGTTGCGAACGACTTGTCCATCTTCGTCTTGCTTGTTGCTTTGTTGAGAACACCCATTTGGTACCGATGATGTTGTGGTTGTTGTCGGGCTTCTCAACCAATGTCCACACTTGGTTCCTCTCAAAGTTGTGTAGCTCTTCATGAATGGCATTTAGCCAATCCGGATCTTCCAATGATTCTTCAACCTTCATAGGTTCAATGCTAGAGATGAATGAATAATGTTCACAAAAAATTGCCAAACGAGTTTTAGAGCGAGTGATTCTCCTGGTTTGGATATCATTGAAGATTTGCTCAACGGGATGGTCTCTTGTGACTCTTGCTCTAACACGTGAGAACTTTTGTTAGGGATAGGGTGGAACATCTTCTTCGTCATCTTGTTCTTTCTCTTGGCATTCTTCATTGTTGACATTCGTTCTCTTGTCGAGGTGGAGAAGGAGGTTGACGAGGTTCATCTTGGTGTACTTCCTCGCTTTCTTCATCTTGGTGTGTCCCACTTGTGGATGCCTCCATCTCAACTCTTGGTTCACCTTGTCTATAAGCTTCCACTTGGACGGACGAGGTACTCTCCTTCTCCTCTGTTGGGCGTATCTTGCCAATAGAAAAGTCTTGGATTGCTTCCGAAGGATGTTTTTCTACTACATCAATTGGCAATTGCTCTACTTGCGAGCCTTTAGATTCATCAAACTTCACATCTACCGTCTCTTCCACCTTTCGGGAGAAATTGTTGTAGACACGGTAAGTGTGAGAGTTTGAGCCATAACCAAGTAGGAAACCCTCATGAGATTTTGGAGAAAATTTAGAATGACGATGCTTATCAAGAATGTAACACTTTGAGCTGAATACTCGACAGTATCCAACTTGGGGTTTGTTACCTGTGAGGAGGTCGTATGCCATCTTGCTGAGTAGCTTGTGAAGATACAAGTGATTTGTTGCATCACAAGTTGTCTCAACTCCTTCCGTCTAAAAGTGTTTTGGCATCTTGTAATCATCAAGCATCATTCTCTCCATCTCAATAAGGGTCCGGTTCTTCCTCCCAACAACTCCATTTTGTTGAGGTGTGTACGTAGCTGAAAACTCGTGTGAAATCCCTTCTTCGTCAAGAAAGGTATCCACTTTTCCGTTCTTGAACTCCATTCCATTGTCACTACGAACGTTCTTGATATTTACTTCAAATTGATTTTGGGCCTTCCTAGCGAAGTTCTTGAAGATCTTTTGGACCTGTGATTTATCATCAAGAAAGAACGCTCACGTAAATCTTGAAAAATCATCGACTATGACTAGACCAAATGAGTTTCACCAAGACTTTTATAGGCATTAGGACCGAAGAGATCCATATGAAGTAGCTCAAGCGGTCTTCTCGTGGTCATGATGTTCTTCACGGGGTAACTTCCTCCAACTTGTTTTCCTGCTTGACAAGCACTGCATAATCTATCCTTGTCAAATATAACATCTTCCACTCCAAGGATATGATTACCTTTAATAAGCTTATCAAGATTTTGCATGCCCACATGACCTAACCTTCTATGCCACAACCAATCTTTAGAAGATTTAGCAATTAAGCAAGTTCTAGGTTGAGCCTTTTTAGTGAAATCAACAATGTATAGATCACCTCTACGTATACCGGTAAAGACCATATTGATTATCTCTATGAAACACTTGGCAATCTACTTCAGTAAATAGGACATTGAAACCAAAGTCAGCAAGTCTAGATACGAGAAGTAAATTATACCCAAGGGATTCAATGAGCATAACATTTTGTATGGAGCTATCATGTTAGATGGCCACCTTACCTTTTGAGTTGTCACCAAAAGTAACATACTTTCGAGGGCAATTGTTTTTAGCAAGCTCACGAAACATTTCCTTCTCTCCGGTCATGTGATCGGTACATCCACTATCAACAACCCATTCCTTTCCTTCAGCCATGTAGCTGTGAAGATTTTCCATAAGACCAAAATGTCTCATAGAGTCATCAAGATCAAAGTCACTATCATCATCGTCATCATAGTACCCATGTTCAACATCGTCTTGTGATTGATCAATTCCTAGAGAGAGTGATTCATTAGATAGGTGATTATCACAATGTTCATCTTTATGAATTCTAATGGCTTCAGAGATGATATTGCTAATGATTCCAACATCTCCCTTGGCACGCATGAGGTTAGTAAGATCAAATAGACAATCACCAAACTTAGGATCATTGGAATTCATCTTACTCAAAGCAATAGACTTGTGAAGAATATCATCTAAATTTTGCAAGGAATAGTTTGGAAATCGTTCCTCAAGAAATCTCCATATGGTGTAAGCACAATCAAGAGCAAGAAAGCTAGCAATCAAGTTTCCAGGTAATCCTCTAGTGATTAAATTGACGGTTCTAAGATTACGAATCATGTCAATAGACTCATCAAGGGTAGGATGCAAGGGGTCAACAAGGGGTGCGCAAGGGCTAGTAATGTACTTGTTCCAGTGATATTCATTGAAAATCTCAAGCATCTCTATTTTCCACTCATGAAATAACTCTCCATCAAGTATAAGTACTCTACGTCTAAGACTCCCCAATGTAGACTCATCCATCTTCCCCCAATGGTGATTAAACCAAAGCAACGGAAACCAATGCTCTGATACCAATTGTAGGATAGAGAAGAGGTGTCTAGAGGGGTGCGGTGATTAGACCCTCAACAAGGAAAAGTAGCGGTTTTTAAAATCTTTCAGTTAAGGTGGAGTTTTTAGCACTTCAAACATTCACAATACATTTCAAGCAAGCATGGAAAGAGTATATGAGCAGCGGAAAGTAAGGCATGCAAGTTGCAAGAAAGTAAAGGGATGGGATTGGATTGTGCAAACTCAATTGGAGACACGGAGATTTTTGGCGTGGTTCCGATAGGTGGTGATATCGTACATCCACGTTGATGGAGACTTCAACCCACGAAGGGTAATGGTTGCGCGAGTCCATGAAGGGCTCCACCCATGAAGGGTCCATGAAGAAGCAACCTTGTCAATCCCACCACGGCCATCGCCCACGAAGGACTTGCCTCACTTGGGTAGATCTTCACGAAGTAGACGATCTCCTTGCTCGTACAAGCTCCTTGGTTCAATTCCACAATCTTGACGGAGGCTCGCAATTGACACCTAACCAATCTAGGAGACACCACTCTCCAAAAGGTAATAGATGGTGTGTTGATGATGAACTCCTTTCTCCTGTGCTTCAAATGATAGTCTCCCCAACACTCAACTCTCTCTCATCGATTTGGATTTGGTAGAAGGATGATTTGACTGGAAAGCAACTTGGGGAAGGCTAGAGATCAAGATTCTTGTGGTTGGAATGGAATATCTTGGTCTCAAGACATTAGTTGGTGGTTCTCTCTCAAAAAATGTATGGTAGAAGTGTAGGGACGTTATGATTGCTCTCTCCATGAATGGAGGTTGGGTGGAGGGATATATATATATAGCCTCCACACAAAATCTAACCATTACACACAATTTACCAAACTCTGTGAGACCGAATACACAAACTCCGATCAGACCGATTCAGTTCAAAATGTGAACGTTAGGCTTTTCGATGGGACCGATTTGTCAACTCGGTGGGACCGATGTGCTAGGGTTAGGGTAAAACCTCAACTCGGTTTGACCGATTACACAAAGTTAGTGAGACCAAATTTGGTAATAAGCAAAACAGAGAGTTGGTTAAGCAAACTCGGTGGGACCGATTGCTTATCTCGGTGAGACCGACATAATTGCACTAGGCAACAGAGAGTTTGCAAGCACATCTCGGTGAGACCGAGATCCCATCAGTGGGACCGAATTGATTAGGGTTTCTGGCAGTGGCTATGTCAAGTGAACTCGGTGGCGCCGGATAGATCAAATTGGTGGGGCTGAGTTTTACTTTGGGTTTGGGACATATGTGGAAATTAGAAAGTGGTTGAGGGCTTTGGAGCATATCACTAAGCACTTTGAGCAAGCAAGCGATTAGGCAACACCTCATCCACTTTTAATAGTATTGGCTTTTCCTATGGACTCAATGTGATCTTGGATCACTAAAATGAAAATGTAGAGTCTTCAGCTTTTGCCAATCCTTGTCCTTAGCTTCTTGAAGGGGTTCCACATCCTCTTGTCCATGCCACGCCTTTCTTGAACATTCTGAAATATACTAGATAAAAGTATTAGTCCAACAAGAGATATGTTGACATTAATTACCAAAATCACCCAAGGAGCACTTGTGCTTTCACTGGCTCTGGAGGCGCCCACCCTCAGCTCGCCTCCTGAGGTCCTAGAGGCTTCGGGCTCCCAGCCTTCTCTGCCGCTACTGCCTCACTTGCGCTGACGCTGTCTCCTTCCCCGTCCATCACGCCGCTGGGCCATGATTCTTCCGCTGCACCCAGTGTTATGGATGATGCCCTCTCCGTGCTAGATCAGCTCCAGGGTGATCTTCAAGGGCCTAACCAACGCAGGGCGTCGGGGCGCCTGAAGCTGATCTCCGGATGGCTCCGGGCCGATACATCCGTTAGGGCAGCCTGGCGCCAAGCCGTGGCAGCTTTAGAGGAGGGTGAGCGGGTGCTTGACCTGGGTGCGGTAGCCCGTGAGATTGCGGTGAAGGACGCCAAGGCCGCCGAGGAACACTGCCAAGCAACGAAGGCCCAACCGAAGGCCCTCCATGACGAGCAGGCCACCAGGACCCACCGACTCGAGGTGCGGGAGGGGGACCTGAAGGCTCGTGAGGCTGCGGTTGCTGACTGTTCGAGCTGGAGCAAGCGGGCCAGGATCAGGCTGCGCAGCACTACCACCTGGAGAAGTTGAAGGAGGAGATGGAGGCTTAGAAGGCCCAACTAGAGGTCAAGGTGAAACTTCTTGCCGAGAGGCGCCCCGCCTTCGATTCCCTTAAGCAGAGCTTGTTGGGGAACGTAGCAGAATTTTAAATTTTTCTATGCATCACCAAGATCAATCTATGGAGTCATCTAGCAATGAGGGAGAAAGGAGTGCATCTACATACCCTTGTAGATCACGAGCTGAAGCGTTCAAGAGAACGGGGTTGATGGAGTCGTACTCGACGTGATCCAAATAACCGAAGATCCTAGCGCCGAACGGACGGCACCTCCGCGTCCAACACACGTACGGAGCGAGGACGTCTCCCATGCCTTGATCTAGCAAGGAGGAGGGAGAGGTTGAGGAAGAGGGCTCCAATAGCAACACGACGGCGTGGTGGTGGTGAAGCTGCAGTACTCCAGCAGGGCTTCGCCAAGCTCTTACGGAGGAGGAGAGGTCTTGGGGAGGGGAGGGGCTGCGCCTTGGATGTTATTTTCAGCCCTCCCCTCACCCCTCTATTTATAGGGGAAGGGGGAAGGGGGCCGGGCCCCTCTAGATGAGATCTAGAGAGGGGGGCGGCGGCCAGGGGGGGCTTGCCCCCCAAGCAAGGGGGCGCCCCCCTTAGGGTTTCCCCCAACCCTAGGCGCATGGGCCCTAGGGGGTGTGGCGCCCCAGCCCACTTGGGCTGGTTCCCTTCTCCATACAGCCCATAAGGCCCTCCGGAAGAGGTGGCCCCTCCCGGTGGACCCCCGGAACCTCTCCGGTGGCCTCAGTACAATACCGATATGCCCGCGAACCTTTCTGGTAACTGTATGACAACTTCCTACATATAAATCTTCACCTCCGGACCATTCCGGAACTCCTTGTGACATCCGGGATCTCATCCGAGACTCAGAACAACATTCGGTAATCACATACAAGTCTTCCTAACAACCCTAGCGTCACCGAACCTTAAGTGTGTAGACCCTACGGGTTCGGGAGACATGCAGACATGACCGAGACGACTCTCCGGTCAATAACCAACAGCGGGATCTGGATACCCATGTTGGCTCCCACATGCTCCACGATGATCTCATCGGATGAACCACGATGTCGAGGATTCAATCAATCCGTATACAATTCCCTTTGTCAATCGGTACGTTACTTGCCCGAGACTCGATCGCCGGTATCCCAATACCTTGTTTTGTCTCATTACCGGCAAGTCACTTTACTCATGCCGTAATGCATGATCCCGTGATCAACCACTTGATCACATTGAGCTCATTATGATGATGCATTACCGAGTGGGCCCAGAGATACCTCTCCGTCACACGGAGTGACAAATCCCAGTCTCGATTCGTGCCAACCCAACAGACACTTTCGAAGATACCTGTAATGTACCTTTATAGTCACCCAGTTACGTTGTGACGTTTGGCACACCCAAGGCACTCCTACGGTGTCCGGGAGTTGCACAATCTCATGGTCTAAGGAAATGATACTTGACATTCAGAAAAGCTATAGCAAACGAACTACACGATCTTTGAGCTATGCTTAGGATTGGGTCTTGTCCATCACATTATTCTCCTAATGATGTGATCCCGTTATCAATGAAATCCAATGTCCATAGTCAGGAAACCATGACTATCTTTTGATCAACGAGCTAGTCAACTAGAGGCTCACTAGGGACGTGTTGTGGTCTTTGTATTCACATATGTATTACGATTTCCGGATAACACAATTAGAGCATGAACAATAGACAATTGTCATGAACAAAGAAATATAATAATAACCATTTTATTATTGCCTCTAGGGCATATTTCCAACAGTCTCCCACTTGCACTAGAGTCAATATTCTAGTTACATTGTGATGAATCGAACACCCATGCAGTTCTGGTGTTGATCATGTTTTGCTCTAGGGAGAGGTTTAGTCAACAGATCTGCTACATTCAGGTCCGTATGTACTTTACAGATCTCTATGTATCCATTTTGAACACTTTCACGAAAGGAGTTGAAGAGATGCTTGATATGCCTGGTCTTCCTGTGAAACCTGGGCTCCTTGGCAAGGGCAATAGCTCCAGTGTTGTCACAGAAGAGAGTCATCGGGCCCGACGCATTGGGTATGACTCCTAGGTCGGTAATGAACTCCTTCACCCAGACTGCTTCTTGTGCTACCTCCGAGGCTGCCATGTACTCCGCTTCACATGTAGATCCTGCCACAATGCTTTGCTTGCAACTGCACCAGCTTACTGCACCACCATTCAAAATATACACATATCCGGTTTGTGACTTAGAGTCATCCAGATCTGTGTCAAAGCTAGCATCGACGTAACCCTTTACGACGAGCTCTTCGTCACCTCCATAAATGAGAAACATTTCCTTGGTCCTTTTCAGGTACTTCAGGATATTCTTGACCGCTGTCCAGTGTTCCATGCCGGGATTACTTTGGTACCTTCCTACCAAACTTATGGAAAGGTTTACATCAGGTCTGGTACACAACATAGAATACATGATAGACCCTATGGCCGAGGCATAGGGGACGACACTCATCTTTTCTCTATCTTCTGCCATGGTCGGGCATTGAGCCGTGCTCAATCTCGTACCTTGCAATACAGGCAAGAACCCCTTCTTTGACTGATCCATTTTGAACTTCTTCAATATCTTGTCAAGGTACGTACTCTATGAAAGACCAATGAGGCGTCTCGATCTATCTCTATAGATCTTGATGCCAAATATATAAGCAGCTTCTCCAAGGTCCTTCATTGAAAAACACTTGTTCAAGTAGGCCTTTATGCTTTCCAAGAATTCTATATCATTTCCGATCAACAGTATGTCATCCACATACAATATGAGAAATGCTACAGAGCTCCCACTCACTTTCTTGTAAATGCAGGCTTCTCCATAAGTCTGCGTAAACCCAAACGCTTTGATCATCTCATCAAAACGAATTTTCCAACACCGAGATGCTTGCACCAGCCCATAAATCAAGCGTTGGAGCTTGCACACCTTGTCAGCATTCTTAGGATCGACAAAACCTTCCGGCTGCATCATATACAATTCTTCCTTAAGGAAACCATTAAGGACTGCCGTTTTGATGTCCATTTGCCATATCTCATAATCATAGAATGCGGCAATTGCTAACATGATTCATACGGACTTCAGCTTCGCTACAGGTGAGAAAGTCTCATCGTAGTCAACCCCTTGAACTTGTCGATAACCCTTAGCGACAAGCCAAGCTTTATAGATGGTCACATTACCATCCGCGTCTGTCTTCTTCTTAAAGATCCATTTATTTTCTATGGCTCGCCGATCATCGGGCAAGTCTGTCAAAGTCCATACTTCATTTTCATACATGGATCCTATCTCAGATTTCATGGCTTCCAGCCATTTGTCAGAATCCGGGCCCGCCATCGCTTCTTCATAGTTTGAAGGTTCACCGTTGTCTAACAACATGATTTCCAAGACAGGGTTGCCGTACCACTCTGGTGCGGAACGTGTCCTTGTGGACCTATGAAGTTCAGTAGCAACTTGATCTGAAGTTTCATGATCATCATCATCAACTTCCTCTCTAGTCCATGCAGGCACCTCAGGAACATTTTCTTGAGCTGCGCCACTTACCAGTTCAAGAGGTAATACTTCATCAAGTTCTACCTTCCTCCCACTTATTTCTTTCGAGAGAAACTCTTTCTCTATAAAGGACCCATTCTTGGCAACAAAGATCTTGCCTTTGGATCTGAGGTAGAAGGTATACCCAACAGTTTCTTTAGGGTATCCTATGAAGACGCATTTTTCCGACTTGGGTTCGAGCTTTTTAGGTTGAAGTTTCTTGACATAAGCATTGCATCCCCAAACTTTTAGAAACGACAGCTTAGGTTTCTTCCCAAACCATAATTCATACGGTGTCGTCTCAACGGATTTCGACGGAGCCCTATTTAAAGTGAATGCGACAGTCTCTAAAGCATAGCCCCAAAATGACAGCGGTAAATCAGTAAGAGACATCATAGATCGCACCAAATCTAATAGAGTGCAATTACGACGTTCGGACACACCATTATGCTGAGGTGTTCCAGGAGGCGTGAGTTGTGAAACTATTCCACATTTTCTTAAGTGTGTGCCAAATTCGTGACTCAAGTATTCTCCCCCACGATCTGATCGCAAGAACTTGATTTTCCTGTCACGTTGATTCTCAACCTCACTCTGAAATTCCTTGAAATTTTCAAAGGTCTCAGACTTGTGTTTCATTAAGTAGACATACCCATATCTACTCAAGTCGTCAGTGAGGGTGAGAACATAACGATAGCCACCGCGAGCCTCAACACTCATTGGACCGCACACATCAGTATGTATGATTTCCAATAAGTTGGTTTTGGTAATTATTAACAACATATAGCTCATTGAACTGCTATCCATTCAAGATAATCTTTTCAGAAAGTTCAATGATTAGCATGGCATGGACTAGAGATGTGGACCACTCAAAATGCTAAGGACACACATTGGCTCAAGCTCAAGACTCTACATTCTCATTTTAGTGATCAAATATCAGATTGAGTCCATAGGAAAAGCCAATACTATTAAAAGGGGATGAGGTGTTGCTTAATGGCAAGCTTGCTCGAAATGCTTAGTGATATGCTACAAAATCCCTCAACCACTTTCTCATATCCACATATGTCCCAAACCAAAAGACAAACTCAGCCCCACCGATTTGAACTATCCGGCGCCACCGAGTTCTTTTGACATAGCCATAGACTGAAACCCTAATCAGTTCGGTCTCACCGATAAGGATCTCGGTCTCACCGAGTTGGGATTGCAAACTCTCTATTTCCCTTCGTAACGTTTCAGTGTAACCAATATGAGAAATTGGTCCCACCAAGTTTGCAATGCAAACTCTCTGTTTCCTTTTCGTAATGTTTTGGTCTTACCGAAATGAGCAATCGGTCCCACCGAGTTTGCCTGACCAACTCTCTATCAGCCTATTACAGAAATCGGTCTCACTGAGTTCATGTGATAGGTCTCACCGAGCTTACGGTATGCCCAAACCCTAATGAAATCGGTCCCACCGAGTTGACATGTCGGTCCCACCAAAAAAACCTAATGTTCACATTTTGAACTAAATCAGTCTGACCGAGGTTCACTATTCGGTCCCACCGATTTTGGTAAATTGTGTGTAATGGTTAGATTTCGTGTGGAGGCTATATATACCCCTCCACCCATCCTCCATTCCTGAAGAGAACCATCAGAACATGCCTACATTTCCAACATTCATTTTCTAAGAGAGAACCACCTACTCATGTGTTGAGACCAAGATATTCCAATCCAACCACAAGAATCTTGATCTCTAGCCTCCCCCAAGTTGCCTTCCACTCAAATAATCTTTCTGCCAAATCCAAATATGTGAGAGAGAGTTGAGTGTTGGGGAGACTATCATTTGAAGCACAAAAGCAAGGAGTTCATCATCAGCAACACACCATCTATTACCTTTTAAGAGTGGTGTCTCCTAGATTGGTTAGGTGTCACTTGGGAGCCTTCGTCAAGAATGTGGAGTTGAACCAAGGAGTTTGTACCGGCAAGGAGATCGCCTACTTCATGAAGATATTCCCTAGTGAGGCAAGTCCTTCATGGGAGATGGCCATGGTGGTATAGACAAGGTTGCTTCTTCGTGGACCCTTCATGGGTGGAGCCCTCCGTGGACTTGCGCAGCCGTTACCCTTTGTGGGTTGAAGTCTCCATCAACGTGGATGTACGATAGCACCACCTATCAGAATCGCGCCCAAAATCTCCGTGTCTACATTGTGTTTGCTCCCTCCAAACTCCTCCCCTTTACCTTCATATGCAATGATTTATATTCCGCTGCTATACTCTTAGAATTGCATGTGTAGGTTGATTGCTTGACTTGTGATAAGTTGCTAAAATCTGCCAAGACTTAAAATTGCGAAAAGGCTAGATTTTTATTTGGTCAAGTAGTCTAATCATCCCCCTCTAGACATACTTTTGATCCTACAAGTGGTATTAGAGCTTTGGTCTCCATTTGCCTTGATTTCCATTGCTTTGGTGATCATAGCCTTGGTTTCACAACCTAGGAGAGTATCGCGTCTAGCGAGGTAAATTACCACCGTAGAGGTCCTTACTTTGATTGTACTAATTTTGCTAGTTGGAAGCATAAGATGAAAATGCATATTCTTGGACATAACCCCGCCATTTGGGCTATTGTGTGTATTGGCTTGCAAGCTGAATTCTTCGATGGGAGAGAACCGAATCATGAAGCTAGCGTAGAAGAATTGAAGATGCTGCAATACAATGCTCAAGCTTGTGATATCCTCTTCAATGGATTATGCCCTGAAGAATTCAACAAAATCAGCCGTCTTGAGAATGCAAAGGAAATTTGGGATACTTTGATTGACATGCACGAAGGTACTGACTCTGTCAAGGAATCAAAATTGGATGTGCTTCGAAGTCAGCTTGACAAGTTCAAAATGAAGGATGGTGAAGGTGTCGCTGAAATGTACTCTAGGCTTACCCTCATCACAAATGAGATTGCCGGCTTAGGAAGTGAAGAGATGACCGACAGATTCATCATCAAGAAGATCCTAAGAGCCTTGGATGGAAAATATGACACCATGTGCACATTGATCCAAATGATGCCAAATTACAAATATCTCAATCCAATGGAAGTCATTGGTAGAATTGTTGCTCATGACATGTCACTCAAGGATAAAGAAGAGCTTCACAACAAGTCTAGTGGTGTTTACAAGAGCCTTGCCGGAATTAAGCAATTTGAGGAAATTGTACGCAAGCAAGGAAGGCACCGGAAGAATCAAGGTGTTGGTTTTGAACAAAAGTTCAATGCCAATGGAAATGAGTGGGAAGAAGATCAATACCCCAAGACGAAGTATGTTCCTCAATAAGAGAAGTATGATCCTACTTCCTTCAAATGAACACTAGCGCAAGATGATCTTCCACCACAAGACCACAAGCAAAAAGGCAAGGACAAGCATTTGAAGAAGCTCCCAAGGCCTTAGTAAAGTGGGTTCCCAAGACTACATCAAGTTCTACTTCATCAAGTATGACCACAACTCCAAGGATTCCCATCAAGTTGATGTGGATCCCGAAGAAGAAGAACTAGAGAGTTATTCAGGTGACTCCGCCAACATAATTCACTCATGTCATTTTGGCGAGAACAAGTGCAAACAACTTCCACGTCTTGCATTAGTTCAAGGAGTCACAAACCCTCTTGTTGGTAAGACAAGGGACAAGGTAATTAATGCTTTCATGGACATCATCTTGTGTTTACTTCACTCTATGTCTATGGATATCCTTGTTTGTTCCTTGAGGGACTAACCCATGTACGTATTGAAAGTGCAACTCACTCCAATGGATTTCCCCAAATGATCTACATCAACATTGAGCATCTACATCTTCAACATCTAGATGAAGTTATCATCGACAAAGCCCAAGGTTAGTTCATCCCTCTTAGGGGGGATATCACATCTAGGGGGAGCTTTACTCTAAGAATTGAGCTAAAGAAACTGTAATGATGTGAACACAACAATGCTTTATGTAAAAGTGGTAACCTGACTTGTGCTTAAACGATGAGTATGACCTAAGATCAAATGTTTTCATTTGACTCCTCAGTCAAGATACTCATATATAGATGACCTAGTCATCGCCAATTGCTTGATAGATGCTAGAGTGTTTGTGCATACTTTTCCACATATTTAATTTGCCATCTTATTGTGTGAGCATGTTGATTGCATATTCTTCTCATTCGAGGACATCCATTTGTTGCTTTGATTGTTTGGTCTTTTTCTTTTACCAAATGCATTAACAAGAATGCCAAAGAACTTCCTCTAACTATCTATGCTTTTATCATCTCAAGCTCTATTCATGCTACATCACAAAGTTTTATCAAGTCAGATTCGAACCCTCTTGGTGAGGAGCACTCGGAGTCACCAATTCGTCATAGACTTAAACTTCCAAAACCTCTTTGTGTATTTCGGTCTAACCGATTCATTTCTTTCAGTCATACCGAGTTCATTGCGTTGATCTAGGTTTTCAATCTCGGTGCAACCAATTAGAATTGTTCGGTCACACCGAGTTGCAGTAATCGCTTGCGATTCTACATCTCGGTGCCATCGAGTTGTTCCACTCGGTCACACCGACAGGGTTAGGATATAAATACCCACGAGCCAAATTTTGGAAATTCCTCCGAAACCTTTTCGCCTGCGCGTGTCTTGCTCTGCCGACTCGGGTCCCCAGATCATCTCTTCCTCGCCAGCGACCTCCAACCACTGGTCTCCGCCATTGTCAATAGGAAACTTCACCATCGCTGCCGCTGTAGAGAACTCATCGCCAAGTTAGGGCATGAGTTCGATCCTATGTGCAATCTTTTCCTTCGATTCTTGGCACAAAGTCAATGCCATGATTCTTACCATGTATGAGATTATCCTATCCAGCAAAAAATCCCTTTAGATTAGTTTTGATTCGAAGATTCAGGGTTAGGTTTCCACCGAACTCATCTCGGACCGACCGAGTTGTAGAAATCGGACTCACCGATTTGGCTTAGGCCATTGCACTTGTAACTTTCGGTCTGACGGAAACATGCAAATCGGTGTGACCAAGTTCAACTCTCAGAGAAACCCTCGCAATCTCGGACTCACGAACTGTGTCTCGGTCTGACCGATCTCACTAGTTCAGACTCCAATATTGCTTCTGTGGCACCGAGTTTAACAAATCGGTAGCTCCAAAATGCTTTCTGTAGAAAAATAAAACTAAGTTTTTGACTCATTTGTTTTGCAAAATATCTGCACTTTGTGATGCTCATCCACTCTATCTCAACAATATCTATTCACACGGTCAGCTCTCAGTTTGCAGTGTCAGAAATGTCCGATCAAAGTGATAGCACTACTGCAGGATGCTGCTAACGCGACACTACGATCAGAGACCCTTCGACGAAACTGTGTGCGATGCAATAATCGCAAACGGTGGTGTAAAATAACCGTAAAAAAAGGTGCAAACCGTTTGTGATGGAGGATGCGTCAAAAATGGTATTGCTTTTAGTTGCGTGTGCGATGGAGGGCGTATGGTTGATCCATATGAACTGTTTGCGATTAGAAAGAACAACAGAAATAGGCAGCCATATCAATGTGTGTGAGATATACGTCATACAGTTAGCTATGATGAACTGTTTGCGATGATCGAGGTAAACATAAATGATTCGGCGTAATAATATCTGTGTGATACTCGGCAAACATGTTGGTAATCAGAATTGTGTGCGATCATTATAGACGGCCCATACGGACTTTTTTTGTGAATTGTGTGCTCGTCAAGGCACATAGTTCAACAAACCAACCTGTGGGCGATAATGTAGAAGATCTCTGCCGAATACTTATTACAAATCGTCTGCGATGAGATTGACAGGATAAACAGAGATAACAAATTAATATGAGCGAATAGAAACAGAAATATGTACAGTTTCCTTAATTTAGTCCTTCTTCCTTTTGTTGTTTTTGGATGGCCCTGTTCGACCATCACTACCTGTCGTCATCGTCGTTGTTGTCGGCGTCCTCCTCCTCCTTGTTCGACCATTCCTCCTCATCATCATCGTCGTCCTCTTCTCCGTCCTCTGACGGATCCTCGTCCGTCTGGTTGTTGTCTGATGACTCCAGAGGTGGCGTCCCTTCCATGAACCGGATATAATTGAGGTCTGGGCTCGACACTAGACTCATGGAAGACGAGCGGGATGATTCCGATGTTGACATAACATCGGGCGCCATACTGCATGTTGACATAACATCGGGCGCCATACTGCTGGCTGAACTGTCGTCCTTGCTATCGCTCTACATGGCTGCAGAGTGTGTGCCAGTGTGTAGCGCGGCCTGCCGGGGATGATGAATATGGTGGACACTTAAGTGGGGTATGCAAAGAAGAGGAAATGCCAATTGAAGCGGGGGTTGACGTATTATCTAACCGCTAATATAATCAACCGCAATTATTTGTACCTAGTCACTCCAAATTCCCGGGGTTGCGCAGGACTCCTACTGGCTGGTTTATTTTTCAGCAGAAAAAGAAGGAATGAGTTTTGGGATTATGCACCAGTACAGGTACGAACAAAGTAGGATAGTTGGCAAGCAATACATTGAGCTCTTCTTATTGATAAAGCCAGTAATAATCAAACTACAAAGGAAAAGAAAAAAAGACAAAAGAAAATATCTGCGCGAATCTTCGCGTAACATCAATGGCATAGGACCTAGATGTGCATTACTTAGAGCACATCTAGATGTTCTTTAGCAATGCTATCAAACAAAACCACTAATCATCATTGCAAACAGTGCATAGAACATGGCTAATGCGACAACCAGAACTACACATGCTAGTTCCTTCTTGTCTCTTGCTTTCATCTGTTGCCTCTAATTGATTCTTTCTTGCTTCATCGTACTGATTGTACATTCCAGATCAGCCAGTTTCTTCTTCAGCTTTACGTTATCTTCTGCAACTTGGTGATAACACTCCGAGCCCTGCCATGCCATTCTTCATCCAACCAGTTAACAAAGGCACAAACCTCATATCCCTGCCAATGTTAAATAGTATTCAGGATGAGTGGTGGCATTAACTAAAGTAAAATGATGAACTTAGCACTAACCTCTATGGGGCAACTGAGAAACCGCCTGCCAATGTCGAATCCCTCCATGCATACACGTCGAGCAGGAGTGTGCCCGTGCACACAACTCAGCTTTTGATACTTCTCGGTGGCGCAAAACTCGGAGTCAAACTCGTGTTGCGGGAGTCTGGAGTCATGCTCCGGATCCGGCGGCAGATCGCTTTCCTAGGGGGAGGGGGTGTCATTCAGGACGAATTCAACAAGGAGCTATACTTTGGACATGCTAAAAAATATCGGGATAGATTGGAACCTGACAGGACGATTCAGATCCATAGTACACCTGCCTTCTGATGACCTTGGGCAAGTGCTCGGTGGCGCCTGCCGTTGTGGCGGCGATACAAGCAGGAGCAGCTGCACCGAAACACCAAGGGCCCACACCCTGTCCACGAGGGTGGGGGGCGCACCCCCCTTTCTTGTGGGCCCCTGAGGGTCCACCGACCTCAACTCCAACTCTATATATTCACGTCCGGGGAGAAAAAATCAGGGAGAAGGATTCATCGCATTTTACGATACAGAGCCGCCGCAGAGCCCTAATCTCTCTCGGGAGGGTTGATCTGGAGTCCGTTTGGGGCTCCGGAGAGGGGAACCCATCGCCATCATCATCATCAACCTTCCTCCATCACCAATTTCATGAAGCTCGCCGCCGTGCATGAGTAATTCCATCATAGGCTTGCTGGACGGTGAGGGGTTGGATGAGATTTATCGTGTAATCAAGTTAGTTTTGTTAGGGTTTGATCCCTAGTGTCCATTATGTTCTGAGATTGATGTTGCTATGACTTTGCTATGCTTAATGCTTATCAAAAGGGCCCGAGTGCCATGATTTCAGATGTGAACCTATTATGTTTTCAAGAATATATGTGAGTTCTTGATCATATTTTGCAA